>NW_028229886.1:0-52035 GCF_053477565.2 Lygodium microphyllum | reverse complement strand
AGATGATTTAAGTCTCGTTTGAGCTCCCAGATATATTTTTGCTACGCCAAACAACATCGGTTGGCGTAGCGAAGACATGTGAGGAACTAGCTGGTAGATACATTGAAGAAGTTCTTCCCTGGATAATGATGATCCAGCTGGAGCATTTCATACACATGTTAGAACTCATGCTCTCTCTCACTTTTGAGGAACTTAGTACCATGCTACTAGAGGAGAAGATGCAGCGAAAGACTTGTGATGGAAGCAAGAGTGGAGATGTTGCATTTGCAGAAAATACCAACGCTAAAGCGGAGGTGTTGCATTTGCAGGAAATACCAACGGAGAAGGAAGGGGTCTCTTACACGTGCGTTTGTTGCCATCTTTTGTTGTGTTGTGTTTTCCCACATGCTATGTAGACACTCTACACGGCACATTAGTATAACAAAAATCAAGTTTTGGAGAAAACATAGCTTGAAATTAGATTAACTAGTAGCAGTGGCAATAGAAGCGAAGGAAGCAACAATCTAGCTGCATTGATGTAAAACCATGTTCGTTAATCCATATACCCCCTATAATATTGCATAGATGATTTAAGTCTCATTCGAGCTCCTAGATATATTTTTGGAGATTGATACTAAACCAGTCACAGCATCACATCCAAGAAATTCTGGCAGCTAACCCACGATCCAACTCTTCTTCGTGCTTGAAAAGCTAAAAATGTAAGCGTGGTTAATGCCATTGCTACATTTTCATCTCATTCTATTATTGCTCTCATTCCAGGAACATCCAAAGCTAGTTAAGCCTGGGATTTATTGTGATGTCAGTGTGGGACACCAAGACAAGGATTTTAGGAGATTTGTAGATCAAATTGCGGTAGAAAATATTTTCCTTAGAATCAAGAAGCATGTTATGCTTGTGTTCGTTACCATCCTTTGTTGTGTTGTGTTTTCTCACGTGCTATGTAGACACTTTATGCAGCACATTAACACAAGAAAAATCAAGTTTTGGAGAAAACATAGCTCGGAATCATATTAGCTAGTAGCAGTGGCAATTAGAGTGGAGGAAGCAACAATCTAGTTGCATTGATATAAAAACATGTCAATCCATATATTTTCTCTAATATCACATGAATGATTTAAGACTCATATGAGCTCCTAAATACATTTTCGGAGAATGATACTCAACCGATCGCAACACCACGTTCAAGAAATCCTAGCAACGAACCCACTTGATCCAACTCTTCTCAGCTAAAGATGTAAGCATGGTTAATGCCATTGCTACATTTTCATCTCGTTCTATTATTACTCTCATTCAAGGCACATCCAAAACCTAGGATTTGAAAAATCAAGTTCTCGAGAAAACGTAGCTCGAAATTGTATTAACTAGTAGTAGTGGCAATTGAAGTGGAGGAGGAAGCAACAATCTAGTGGCATCGATATACAAACATGTTAATCCATATATTTTCTCTAATATCACATGAATGATTGAAGGCTCATATGAGCTCCTAAGTACGATTTTGGAGATTGATGCTCAACCGATCGCAGCACCACATTCAAGAAATTCTAGCAACCAACCCACGTGATCCAACTCTTCCTAGCTAAAAATGTAAGCATGGTTAATGCCATTGCTACATTTTCATCTCCTTCTATTATTACTCTCATTCAAGGCACATCCAAAGCTAGCTAAGCCTGGGATTTATTGTGATGTCAATCAACATGGGATACCAAAAATGAGGATTTCAAAAAATTCACAAAGTCAAATTGCAATAGAAAGCATTCTTCAATCAAGAATCATGTGAAATCTTTGTTGCACGGATCGAGAATCTACACGATCAAACGACATTGGTTCGCATAGCAAAGACATGTGAGGAACTAGCTGGTAGATACATTGAAGAAGTTCTTCCCTGGATAATGATGATCCAGCTGTAGCATTCCATACACATGTTAGAACTCATGCTCTCACTTTTGAGGAACCTAGTACCATGCTACTAGAGGAGAAGACGCAGCGAAAGACTTGTGATGGAGGTAACAGCGGAGATGTTGCATTTGCAGGAAACACCAATGCTAAAGTGGAGACGTTGCATCTGCAGAAAATACCGATGCAGAAGGGGTCCCTTACACGTGTGTTTGTTGCCATCTTTTGTTGTGTTGTGTTTTCTCACATGCTATGTCGGCACTCTACATAGCACATTAGTGTGACAAGAATCAAGTTTTGGAGAAAACATAGCCCGAAATTAGATTAACTAGTAGTAGTGGCAATAGAAGCGAAGGAAGCAACCATCTAGCTGCGTTGATGTAAGACCATGTTAGTTAATCCATATATTTCCCATAATATTACATAGATGATTTAAGTCTCGTTTGAGCTCCCAGATATATTTTTGCTACGCCAAACAACATCGGTTGGCGTAGCGAAGACATGTGAGGAACTAGCTGGTAGATACATTGAAGAAGTTCTTCCCTGGATAATGATGATCCAGCTGGAGCATTTCATACACATGTTAGAACTCATGCTCTCTCTCACTTTTGAGGAACTTAGTACCATGCTACTAGAGGAGAAGATGCAGCGAAAGACTTGTGATGGAAGCAAGAGTGGAGATGTTGCATTTGCAGAAAATACCAACGCTAAAGCGGAGGTGTTGCATTTGCAGGAAATACCAACGGAGAAGGAAGGGGTCTCTTACACGTGCGTTTGTTGCCATCTTTTGTTGTGTTGTGTTTTCCCACATGCTATGTAGACACTCTACACGGCACATTAGTATAACAAAAATCAAGTTTTGGAGAAAACATAGCTTGAAATTAGATTAACTAGTAGCAGTGGCAATAGAAGCGAAGGAAGCAACAATCTAGCTGCATTGATGTAAAACCATGTTCGTTAATCCATATACCCCCTATAATATTGCATAGATGATTTAAGTCTCATTCGAGCTCCTAGATATATTTTTGGAGATTGATACTAAACCAGTCACAGCATCACATCCAAGAAATTCTGGCAGCTAACCCACGATCCAACTCTTCTTCGTGCTTGAAAAGCTAAAAATGTAAGCGTGGTTAATGCCATTGCTACATTTTCATCTCATTCTATTATTGCTCTCATTCCAGGAACATCCAAAGCTAGTTAAGCCTGGGATTTATTGTGATGTCAGTGTGGGACACCAAGACAAGGATTTTAGGAGATTTGTAGATCAAATTGCGGTAGAAAATATTTTCCTTAGAATCAAGAAGCATGTTATGCTTGTGTTCGTTACCATCCTTTGTTGTGTTGTGTTTTCTCACGTGCTATGTAGACACTTTATGCAGCACATTAACACAAGAAAAATCAAGTTTTGGAGAAAACATAGCTCGGAATCATATTAGCTAGTAGCAGTGGCAATTAGAGTGGAGGAAGCAACAATCTAGTTGCATTGATATAAAAACATGTCAATCCATATATTTTCTCTAATATCACATGAATGATTTAAGACTCATATGAGCTCCTAAATACATTTTCGGAGAATGATACTCAACCGATCGCAACACCACGTTCAAGAAATCCTAGCAACGAACCCACTTGATCCAACTCTTCTCAGCTAAAGATGTAAGCATGGTTAATGCCATTGCTACATTTTCATCTCGTTCTATTATTACTCTCATTCAAGGCACATCCAAAACCTAGGATTTGAAAAATCAAGTTCTCGAGAAAACGTAGCTCGAAATTGTATTAACTAGTAGTAGTGGCAATTGAAGTGGAGGAGGAAGCAACAATCTAGTGGCATCGATATACAAACATGTTAATCCATATATTTTCTCTAATATCACATGAATGATTGAAGGCTCATATGAGCTCCTAAGTACGATTTTGGAGATTGATGCTCAACCGATCGCAGCACCACATTCAAGAAATTCTAGCAACCAACCCACGTGATCCAACTCTTCCTAGCTAAAAATGTAAGCATGGTTAATGCCATTGCTACATTTTCATCTCCTTCTATTATTACTCTCATTCAAGGCACATCCAAAGCTAGCTAAGCCTGGGATTTATTGTGATGTCAATCAACATGGGATACCAAAAATGAGGATTTCAAAAAATTCACAAAGTCAAATTGCAATAGAAAGCATTCTTCAATCAAGAATCATGTGAAATCTTTGTTGCACGGATCGAGAATCTACACGATCAAACGACATTGGTTCGCATAGCAAAGACATGTGAGGAACTAGCTGGTAGATACATTGAAGAAGTTCTTCCCTGGATAATGATGATCCAGCTGTAGCATTCCATACACATGTTAGAACTCATGCTCTCACTTTTGAGGAACCTAGTACCATGCTACTAGAGGAGAAGACGCAGCGAAAGACTTGTGATGGAGGTAACAGCGGAGATGTTGCATTTGCAGGAAACACCAATGCTAAAGTGGAGACGTTGCATCTGCAGAAAATACCGATGCAGAAGGGGTCCCTTACACGTGTGTTTGTTGCCATCTTTTGTTGTGTTGTGTTTTCTCACATGCTATGTCGGCACTCTACATAGCACATTAGTGTGACAAGAATCAAGTTTTGGAGAAAACATAGCCCGAAATTAGATTAACTAGTAGTAGTGGCAATAGAAGCGAAGGAAGCAACCATCTAGCTGCGTTGATGTAAGACCATGTTAGTTAATCCATATATTTCCCATAATATTACATAGATGATTTAAGTCTCGTTTGAGCTCCCAGATATATTTTTGCTACGCCAAACAACATCGGTTGGCGTAGCGAAGACATGTGAGGAACTAGCTGGTAGATACATTGAAGAAGTTCTTCCCTGGATAATGATGATCCAGCTGGAGCATTTCATACACATGTTAGAACTCATGCTCTCTCTCACTTTTGAGGAACTTAGTACCATGCTACTAGAGGAGAAGATGCAGCGAAAGACTTGTGATGGAAGCAAGAGTGGAGATGTTGCATTTGCAGAAAATACCAACGCTAAAGCGGAGGTGTTGCATTTGCAGGAAATACCAACGGAGAAGGAAGGGGTCTCTTACACGTGCGTTTGTTGCCATCTTTTGTTGTGTTGTGTTTTCCCACATGCTATGTAGACACTCTACACGGCACATTAGTATAACAAAAATCAAGTTTTGGAGAAAACATAGCTTGAAATTAGATTAACTAGTAGCAGTGGCAATAGAAGCGAAGGAAGCAACAATCTAGCTGCATTGATGTAAAACCATGTTCGTTAATCCATATACCCCCTATAATATTGCATAGATGATTTAAGTCTCATTCGAGCTCCTAGATATATTTTTGGAGATTGATACTAAACCAGTCACAGCATCACATCCAAGAAATTCTGGCAGCTAACCCACGATCCAACTCTTCTTCGTGCTTGAAAAGCTAAAAATGTAAGCGTGGTTAATGCCATTGCTACATTTTCATCTCATTCTATTATTGCTCTCATTCCAGGAACATCCAAAGCTAGTTAAGCCTGGGATTTATTGTGATGTCAGTGTGGGACACCAAGACAAGGATTTTAGGAGATTTGTAGATCAAATTGCGGTAGAAAATATTTTCCTTAGAATCAAGAAGCATGTTATGCTTGTGTTCGTTACCATCCTTTGTTGTGTTGTGTTTTCTCACGTGCTATGTAGACACTTTATGCAGCACATTAACACAAGAAAAATCAAGTTTTGGAGAAAACATAGCTCGGAATCATATTAGCTAGTAGCAGTGGCAATTAGAGTGGAGGAAGCAACAATCTAGTTGCATTGATATAAAAACATGTCAATCCATATATTTTCTCTAATATCACATGAATGATTTAAGACTCATATGAGCTCCTAAATACATTTTCGGAGAATGATACTCAACCGATCGCAACACCACGTTCAAGAAATCCTAGCAACGAACCCACTTGATCCAACTCTTCTCAGCTAAAGATGTAAGCATGGTTAATGCCATTGCTACATTTTCATCTCGTTCTATTATTACTCTCATTCAAGGCACATCCAAAACCTAGGATTTGAAAAATCAAGTTCTCGAGAAAACGTAGCTCGAAATTGTATTAACTAGTAGTAGTGGCAATTGAAGTGGAGGAGGAAGCAACAATCTAGTGGCATCGATATACAAACATGTTAATCCATATATTTTCTCTAATATCACATGAATGATTGAAGGCTCATATGAGCTCCTAAGTACGATTTTGGAGATTGATGCTCAACCGATCGCAGCACCACATTCAAGAAATTCTAGCAACCAACCCACGTGATCCAACTCTTCCTAGCTAAAAATGTAAGCATGGTTAATGCCATTGCTACATTTTCATCTCCTTCTATTATTACTCTCATTCAAGGCACATCCAAAGCTAGCTAAGCCTGGGATTTATTGTGATGTCAATCAACATGGGATACCAAAAATGAGGATTTCAAAAAATTCACAAAGTCAAATTGCAATAGAAAGCATTCTTCAATCAAGAATCATGTGAAATCTTTGTTGCACGGATCGAGAATCTACACGATCAAACGACATTGGTTCGCATAGCAAAGACATGTGAGGAACTAGCTGGTAGATACATTGAAGAAGTTCTTCCCTGGATAATGATGATCCAGCTGTAGCATTCCATACACATGTTAGAACTCATGCTCTCACTTTTGAGGAACCTAGTACCATGCTACTAGAGGAGAAGACGCAGCGAAAGACTTGTGATGGAGGTAACAGCGGAGATGTTGCATTTGCAGGAAACACCAATGCTAAAGTGGAGACGTTGCATCTGCAGAAAATACCGATGCAGAAGGGGTCCCTTACACGTGTGTTTGTTGCCATCTTTTGTTGTGTTGTGTTTTCTCACATGCTATGTCGGCACTCTACATAGCACATTAGTGTGACAAGAATCAAGTTTTGGAGAAAACATAGCCCGAAATTAGATTAACTAGTAGTAGTGGCAATAGAAGCGAAGGAAGCAACCATCTAGCTGCGTTGATGTAAGACCATGTTAGTTAATCCATATATTTCCCATAATATTACATAGATGATTTAAGTCTCGTTTGAGCTCCCAGATATATTTTTGCTACGCCAAACAACATCGGTTGGCGTAGCGAAGACATGTGAGGAACTAGCTGGTAGATACATTGAAGAAGTTCTTCCCTGGATAATGATGATCCAGCTGGAGCATTTCATACACATGTTAGAACTCATGCTCTCTCTCACTTTTGAGGAACTTAGTACCATGCTACTAGAGGAGAAGATGCAGCGAAAGACTTGTGATGGAAGCAAGAGTGGAGATGTTGCATTTGCAGAAAATACCAACGCTAAAGCGGAGGTGTTGCATTTGCAGGAAATACCAACGGAGAAGGAAGGGGTCTCTTACACGTGCGTTTGTTGCCATCTTTTGTTGTGTTGTGTTTTCCCACATGCTATGTAGACACTCTACACGGCACATTAGTATAACAAAAATCAAGTTTTGGAGAAAACATAGCTTGAAATTAGATTAACTAGTAGCAGTGGCAATAGAAGCGAAGGAAGCAACAATCTAGCTGCATTGATGTAAAACCATGTTCGTTAATCCATATACCCCCTATAATATTGCATAGATGATTTAAGTCTCATTCGAGCTCCTAGATATATTTTTGGAGATTGATACTAAACCAGTCACAGCATCACATCCAAGAAATTCTGGCAGCTAACCCACGATCCAACTCTTCTTCGTGCTTGAAAAGCTAAAAATGTAAGCGTGGTTAATGCCATTGCTACATTTTCATCTCATTCTATTATTGCTCTCATTCCAGGAACATCCAAAGCTAGTTAAGCCTGGGATTTATTGTGATGTCAGTGTGGGACACCAAGACAAGGATTTTAGGAGATTTGTAGATCAAATTGCGGTAGAAAATATTTTCCTTAGAATCAAGAAGCATGTTATGCTTGTGTTCGTTACCATCCTTTGTTGTGTTGTGTTTTCTCACGTGCTATGTAGACACTTTATGCAGCACATTAACACAAGAAAAATCAAGTTTTGGAGAAAACATAGCTCGGAATCATATTAGCTAGTAGCAGTGGCAATTAGAGTGGAGGAAGCAACAATCTAGTTGCATTGATATAAAAACATGTCAATCCATATATTTTCTCTAATATCACATGAATGATTTAAGACTCATATGAGCTCCTAAATACATTTTCGGAGAATGATACTCAACCGATCGCAACACCACGTTCAAGAAATCCTAGCAACGAACCCACTTGATCCAACTCTTCTCAGCTAAAGATGTAAGCATGGTTAATGCCATTGCTACATTTTCATCTCGTTCTATTATTACTCTCATTCAAGGCACATCCAAAACCTAGGATTTGAAAAATCAAGTTCTCGAGAAAACGTAGCTCGAAATTGTATTAACTAGTAGTAGTGGCAATTGAAGTGGAGGAGGAAGCAACAATCTAGTGGCATCGATATACAAACATGTTAATCCATATATTTTCTCTAATATCACATGAATGATTGAAGGCTCATATGAGCTCCTAAGTACGATTTTGGAGATTGATGCTCAACCGATCGCAGCACCACATTCAAGAAATTCTAGCAACCAACCCACGTGATCCAACTCTTCCTAGCTAAAAATGTAAGCATGGTTAATGCCATTGCTACATTTTCATCTCCTTCTATTATTACTCTCATTCAAGGCACATCCAAAGCTAGCTAAGCCTGGGATTTATTGTGATGTCAATCAACATGGGATACCAAAAATGAGGATTTCAAAAAATTCACAAAGTCAAATTGCAATAGAAAGCATTCTTCAATCAAGAATCATGTGAAATCTTTGTTGCACGGATCGAGAATCTACACGATCAAACGACATTGGTTCGCATAGCAAAGACATGTGAGGAACTAGCTGGTAGATACATTGAAGAAGTTCTTCCCTGGATAATGATGATCCAGCTGTAGCATTCCATACACATGTTAGAACTCATGCTCTCACTTTTGAGGAACCTAGTACCATGCTACTAGAGGAGAAGACGCAGCGAAAGACTTGTGATGGAGGTAACAGCGGAGATGTTGCATTTGCAGGAAACACCAATGCTAAAGTGGAGACGTTGCATCTGCAGAAAATACCGATGCAGAAGGGGTCCCTTACACGTGTGTTTGTTGCCATCTTTTGTTGTGTTGTGTTTTCTCACATGCTATGTCGGCACTCTACATAGCACATTAGTGTGACAAGAATCAAGTTTTGGAGAAAACATAGCCCGAAATTAGATTAACTAGTAGTAGTGGCAATAGAAGCGAAGGAAGCAACCATCTAGCTGCGTTGATGTAAGACCATGTTAGTTAATCCATATATTTCCCATAATATTACATAGATGATTTAAGTCTCGTTTGAGCTCCCAGATATATTTTTGCTACGCCAAACAACATCGGTTGGCGTAGCGAAGACATGTGAGGAACTAGCTGGTAGATACATTGAAGAAGTTCTTCCCTGGATAATGATGATCCAGCTGGAGCATTTCATACACATGTTAGAACTCATGCTCTCTCTCACTTTTGAGGAACTTAGTACCATGCTACTAGAGGAGAAGATGCAGCGAAAGACTTGTGATGGAAGCAAGAGTGGAGATGTTGCATTTGCAGAAAATACCAACGCTAAAGCGGAGGTGTTGCATTTGCAGGAAATACCAACGGAGAAGGAAGGGGTCTCTTACACGTGCGTTTGTTGCCATCTTTTGTTGTGTTGTGTTTTCCCACATGCTATGTAGACACTCTACACGGCACATTAGTATAACAAAAATCAAGTTTTGGAGAAAACATAGCTTGAAATTAGATTAACTAGTAGCAGTGGCAATAGAAGCGAAGGAAGCAACAATCTAGCTGCATTGATGTAAAACCATGTTCGTTAATCCATATACCCCCTATAATATTGCATAGATGATTTAAGTCTCATTCGAGCTCCTAGATATATTTTTGGAGATTGATACTAAACCAGTCACAGCATCACATCCAAGAAATTCTGGCAGCTAACCCACGATCCAACTCTTCTTCGTGCTTGAAAAGCTAAAAATGTAAGCGTGGTTAATGCCATTGCTACATTTTCATCTCATTCTATTATTGCTCTCATTCCAGGAACATCCAAAGCTAGTTAAGCCTGGGATTTATTGTGATGTCAGTGTGGGACACCAAGACAAGGATTTTAGGAGATTTGTAGATCAAATTGCGGTAGAAAATATTTTCCTTAGAATCAAGAAGCATGTTATGCTTGTGTTCGTTACCATCCTTTGTTGTGTTGTGTTTTCTCACGTGCTATGTAGACACTTTATGCAGCACATTAACACAAGAAAAATCAAGTTTTGGAGAAAACATAGCTCGGAATCATATTAGCTAGTAGCAGTGGCAATTAGAGTGGAGGAAGCAACAATCTAGTTGCATTGATATAAAAACATGTCAATCCATATATTTTCTCTAATATCACATGAATGATTTAAGACTCATATGAGCTCCTAAATACATTTTCGGAGAATGATACTCAACCGATCGCAACACCACGTTCAAGAAATCCTAGCAACGAACCCACTTGATCCAACTCTTCTCAGCTAAAGATGTAAGCATGGTTAATGCCATTGCTACATTTTCATCTCGTTCTATTATTACTCTCATTCAAGGCACATCCAAAACCTAGGATTTGAAAAATCAAGTTCTCGAGAAAACGTAGCTCGAAATTGTATTAACTAGTAGTAGTGGCAATTGAAGTGGAGGAGGAAGCAACAATCTAGTGGCATCGATATACAAACATGTTAATCCATATATTTTCTCTAATATCACATGAATGATTGAAGGCTCATATGAGCTCCTAAGTACGATTTTGGAGATTGATGCTCAACCGATCGCAGCACCACATTCAAGAAATTCTAGCAACCAACCCACGTGATCCAACTCTTCCTAGCTAAAAATGTAAGCATGGTTAATGCCATTGCTACATTTTCATCTCCTTCTATTATTACTCTCATTCAAGGCACATCCAAAGCTAGCTAAGCCTGGGATTTATTGTGATGTCAATCAACATGGGATACCAAAAATGAGGATTTCAAAAAATTCACAAAGTCAAATTGCAATAGAAAGCATTCTTCAATCAAGAATCATGTGAAATCTTTGTTGCACGGATCGAGAATCTACACGATCAAACGACATTGGTTCGCATAGCAAAGACATGTGAGGAACTAGCTGGTAGATACATTGAAGAAGTTCTTCCCTGGATAATGATGATCCAGCTGTAGCATTCCATACACATGTTAGAACTCATGCTCTCACTTTTGAGGAACCTAGTACCATGCTACTAGAGGAGAAGACGCAGCGAAAGACTTGTGATGGAGGTAACAGCGGAGATGTTGCATTTGCAGGAAACACCAATGCTAAAGTGGAGACGTTGCATCTGCAGAAAATACCGATGCAGAAGGGGTCCCTTACACGTGTGTTTGTTGCCATCTTTTGTTGTGTTGTGTTTTCTCACATGCTATGTCGGCACTCTACATAGCACATTAGTGTGACAAGAATCAAGTTTTGGAGAAAACATAGCCCGAAATTAGATTAACTAGTAGTAGTGGCAATAGAAGCGAAGGAAGCAACAATCTAGCTGCGTTGATGTAAGACCATGTTAGTTAATCCATATATTTCCCATAATATTACATAGATGATTTAAGTCTCGTTTGAGCTCCCAGATATATTTTTGCTACGCCAAACAACATCGGTTGGCGTAGCGAAGACATGTGAGGAACTAGCTGGTAGATACATTGAAGAAGTTCTTCCCTGGATAATGATGATCCAGCTGGAGCATTTCATACACATGTTAGAACTCATGCTCTCTCTCACTTTTGAGGAACTTAGTACCATGCTACTAGAGGAGAAGATGCAGCGAAAGACTTGTGATGGAAGCAAGAGTGGAGATGTTGCATTTGCAGAAAATACCAACGCTAAAGCGGAGGTGTTGCATTTGCAGGAAATACCAACGGAGAAGGAAGGGGTCTCTTACACGTGCGTTTGTTGCCATCTTTTGTTGTGTTGTGTTTTCCCACATGCTATGTAGACACTCTACACGGCACATTAGTATAACAAAAATCAAGTTTTGGAGAAAACATAGCTTGAAATTAGATTAACTAGTAGCAGTGGCAATAGAAGCGAAGGAAGCAACAATCTAGCTGCATTGATGTAAAACCATGTTCGTTAATCCATATACCCCCTATAATATTGCATAGATGATTTAAGTCTCATTCGAGCTCCTAGATATATTTTTGGAGATTGATACTAAACCAGTCACAGCATCACATCCAAGAAATTCTGGCAGCTAACCCATGATCCAACTCTTCTTCGTGCTTGAAAAGCTAAAAATGTAAGCGTGGTTAATGCCATTGCTACATTTTCATCTCATTCTATTATTGCTCTCATTCCAGGAACATCCAAAGCTAGTTAAGCCTGGGATTTATTGTGATGTCAGTGTGGGACACCAAGACAAGGATTTTAGGAGATTTGTAGATCAAATTGCGGTAGAAAATATTTTCCTTAGAATCAAGAAGCATGTTATGCTTGTGTTCGTTACCATCCTTTGTTGTGTTGTGTTTTCTCACGTGCTATGTAGACACTTTATGCAGCACATTAACACAAGAAAAATCAAGTTTTGGAGAAAACATAGCTCGGAATCATATTAGCTAGTAGCAGTGGCAATTAGAGTGGAGGAAGCAACAATCTAGTTGCATTGATATAAAAACATGTTAATCCATATATTTTCTCTAATATCACATGAATGATTTAAGACTCATATGAGCTCCTAAATACATTTCCGGAGAATGATACTCAACCGATCGCAACACCACGTTCAAGAAATCCTAGCAACGAACCCACTTGATCCAACTCTTCTCAGCTAAAGATGTAAGCATGGTTAATGCCATTGCTACATTTTCATCTCGTTCTATTATTACTCTCATTCAAGGCACATCCAAAACCTAGGATTTGAAAAATCAAGTTCTCGAGAAAACGTAGCTCGAAATTGTATTAACTAGTAGTAGTGGCAATTGAAGTGGAGGAGGAAGCAACAATCTAGTGGCATCGATATACAAACATGTTAATCCATATATTTTCTCTAATATCACATGAATGATTGAAGGCTCATATGAGCTCCTAAGTACGATTTTGGAGATTGATGCTCAACCGATCGCAGCACCACATTCAAGAAATTCTAGCAACCAACCCACGTGATCCAACTCTTCCTAGCTAAAAATGTAAGCATGGTTAATGCCATTGCTACATTTTCATCTCCTTCTATTATTACTCTCATTCAAGGCACATCCAAAGCTAGCTAAGCCTGGGATTTATTGTGATGTCAATCAACATGGGATACCAAAAATGAGGATTTCAAAAAATTCACAAAGTCAAATTGCAATAGAAAGCATTCTTCAATCAAGAATCATGTGAAATCTTTGTTGCACGGATCGAGAATCTACACGATCAAACGACATTGGTTCGCATAGCAAAGACATGTGAGGAACTAGCTGGTAGATACATTGAAGAAGTTCTTCCCTGGATAATGATGATCCAGCTGTAGCATTCCATACACATGTTAGAACTCATGCTCTCACTTTTGAGGAACCTAGTACCATGCTACTAGAGGAGAAGACGCAGCGAAAGACTTGTGATGGAGGTAACAGCGGAGATGTTGCATTTGCAGGAAACACCAATGCTAAAGTGGAGACGTTGCATCTGCAGAAAATACCGATGCAGAAGGGGTCCCTTACACGTGTGTTTGTTGCCATCTTTTGTTGTGTTGTGTTTTCTCACATGCTATGTCGGCACTCTACATAGCACATTAGTGTGACAAGAATCAAGTTTTGGAGAAAACATAGCCCGAAATTAGATTAACTAGTAGTAGTGGCAATAGAAGCGAAGGAAGCAACCATCTAGCTGCGTTGATGTAAGACCATGTTAGTTAATCCATATATTTCCCATAATATTACATAGATGATTTAAGTCTCGTTTGAGCTCCCAGATATATTTTTGCTACGCCAAACAACATCGGTTGGCGTAGCGAAGACATGTGAGGAACTAGCTGGTAGATACATTGAAGAAGTTCTTCCCTGGATAATGATGATCCAGCTGGAGCATTTCATACACATGTTAGAACTCATGCTCTCTCTCACTTTTGAGGAACTTAGTACCATGCTACTAGAGGAGAAGATGCAGCGAAAGACTTGTGATGGAAGCAAGAGTGGAGATGTTGCATTTGCAGAAAATACCAACGCTAAAGCGGAGGTGTTGCATTTGCAGGAAATACCAACGGAGAAGGAAGGGGTCTCTTACACGTGCGTTTGTTGCCATCTTTTGTTGTGTTGTGTTTTCCCACATGCTATGTAGACACTCTACACGGCACATTAGTATAACAAAAATCAAGTTTTGGAGAAAACATAGCTTGAAATTAGATTAACTAGTAGCAGTGGCAATAGAAGCGAAGGAAGCAACAATCTAGCTGCATTGATGTAAAACCATGTTCGTTAATCCATATACCCCCTATAATATTGCATAGATGATTTAAGTCTCATTCGAGCTCCTAGATATATTTTTGGAGATTGATACTAAACCAGTCACAGCATCACATCCAAGAAATTCTGGCAGCTAACCCACGATCCAACTCTTCTTCGTGCTTGAAAAGCTAAAAATGTAAGCGTGGTTAATGCCATTGCTACATTTTCATCTCATTCTATTATTGCTCTCATTCCAGGAACATCCAAAGCTAGTTAAGCCTGGGATTTATTGTGATGTCAGTGTGGGACACCAAGACAAGGATTTTAGGAGATTTGTAGATCAAATTGCGGTAGAAAATATTTTCCTTAGAATCAAGAAGCATGTTATGCTTGTGTTCGTTACCATCCTTTGTTGTGTTGTGTTTTCTCACGTGCTATGTAGACACTTTATGCAGCACATTAACACAAGAAAAATCAAGTTTTGGAGAAAACATAGCTCGGAATCATATTAGCTAGTAGCAGTGGCAATTAGAGTGGAGGAAGCAACAATCTAGTTGCATTGATATAAAAACATGTCAATCCATATATTTTCTCTAATATCACATGAATGATTTAAGACTCATATGAGCTCCTAAATACATTTTCGGAGAATGATACTCAACCGATCGCAACACCACGTTCAAGAAATCCTAGCAACGAACCCGCTTGATCCAACTCTTCTCAGCTAAAGATGTAAGCATGGTTAATGCCATTGCTACATTTTCATCTCGTTCTATTATTACTCTCATTCAAGGCACATCCAAAACCTAGGATTTGAAAAATCAAGTTCTCGAGAAAACGTAGCTCGAAATTGTATTAACTAGTAGTAGTGGCAATTGAAGTGGAGGAGGAAGCAACAATCTAGTGGCATCGATATACAAACATGTTAATCCATATATTTTCTCTAATATCACATGAATGATTGAAGGCTCATATGAGCTCCTAAGTACGATTTTGGAGATTGATGCTCAACCGATCGCAGCACCACATTCAAGAAATTCTAGCAACCAACCCACGTGATCCAACTCTTCCTAGCTAAAAATGTAAGCATGGTTAATGCCATTGCTACATTTTCATCTCCTTCTATTATTACTCTCATTCAAGGCACATCCAAAGCTAGCTAAGCCTGGGATTTATTGTGATGTCAATCAACATGGGATACCAAAAATGAGGATTTCAAAAAATTCACAAAGTCAAATTGCAATAGAAAGCATTCTTCAATCAAGAATCATGTGAAATCTTTGTTGCACGGATCGAGAATCTACACGATCAAACGACATTGGTTCGCATAGCAAAGACATGTGAGGAACTAGCTGGTAGATACATTGAAGAAGTTCTTCCCTGGATAATGATGATCCAGCTGTAGCATTCCATACACATGTTAGAACTCATGCTCTCACTTTTGAGGAACCTAGTACCATGCTACTAGAGGAGAAGACGCAGCGAAAGACTTGTGATGGAGGTAACAGCGGAGATGTTGCATTTGCAGGAAACACCAATGCTAAAGTGGAGACGTTGCATCTGCAGAAAATACCGATGCAGAAGGGGTCCCTTACACGTGTGTTTGTTGCCATCTTTTGTTGTGTTGTGTTTTCTCACATGCTATGTCGGCACTCTACATAGCACATTAGTGTGACAAGAATCAAGTTTTGGAGAAAACATAGCCCGAAATTAGATTAACTAGTAGTAGTGGCAATAGAAGCGAAGGAAGCAACAATCTAGCTGCGTTGATGTAAGACCATGTTAGTTAATCCATATATTTCCCATAATATTACATAGATGATTTAAGTCTCGTTTGAGCTCCCAGATATATTTTTGCTACGCCAAACAACATCGGTTGGCGTAGCGAAGACATGTGAGGAACTAGCTGGTAGATACATTGAAGAAGTTCTTCCCTGGATAATGATGATCCAGCTGGAGCATTTCATACACATGTTAGAACTCATGCTCTCTCTCACTTTTGAGGAACTTAGTACCATGCTACTAGAGGAGAAGATGCAGCGAAAGACTTGTGATGGAAGCAAGAGTGGAGATGTTGCATTTGCAGAAAATACCAACGCTAAAGCGGAGGTGTTGCATTTGCAGGAAATACCAACGGAGAAGGAAGGGGTCTCTTACACGTGCGTTTGTTGCCATCTTTTGTTGTGTTGTGTTTTCCCACATGCTATGTAGACACTCTACACGGCACATTAGTATAACAAAAATCAAGTTTTGGAGAAAACATAGCTTGAAATTAGATTAACTAGTAGCAGTGGCGAAGGAAGCAACAATCTAGCTGCATTGATGTAAAACCATGTTCGTTAATCCATATACCCCCTATAATATTGCATAGATGATTTAAGTCTCATTCGAGCTCCTAGATATATTTTTGGAGATTGATACTAAACCAGTCACAGCATCACATCCAAGAAATTCTGGCAGCTAACCCACGATCCAACTCTTCTTCGTGCTTGAAAAGCTAAAAATGTAAGCGTGGTTAATGCCATTGCTACATTTTCATCTCATTCTATTATTGCTCTCATTCCAGGAACATCCAAAGCTAGTTAAGCCTGGGATTTATTGTGATGTCAGTGTGGGACACCAAGACAAGGATTTTAGGAGATTTGTAGATCAAATTGCGGTAGAAAATATTTTCCTTAGAATCAAGAAGCATGTTATGCTTGTGTTCGTTACCATCCTTTGTTGTGTTGTGTTTTCTCACGTGCTATGTAGACACTTTATGCAGCACATTAACACAAGAAAAATCAAGTTTTGGAGAAAACATAGCTCGGAATCATATTAGCTAGTAGCAGTGGCAATGAGAGTGGAGGAAGCAACAATCTAGTTGCATTGATATAAAAACATGTTAATCCATATATTTTCTCTAATATCACATGAATGATTTAAGACTCATATGAGCTCCTAAATACATTTTCGGAGAATGATACTCAACCGATCGCAACACCACGTTCAAGAAATCCTAGCAACGAACCCGCTTGATCCAACTCTTCTCAGCTAAAGATGTAAGCATGGTTAATGCCATTGCTACATTTTCATCTCGTTCTATTATTACTCTCATTCAAGGCACATCCAAAACCTAGGATTTGAAAAATCAAGTTCTCGAGAAAACGTAGCTCGAAATTGTATTAACTAGTAGTAGTGGCAATTGAAGTGGAGGAGGAAGCAACAATCTAGTGGCATCGATATACAAACATGTTAATCCATATATTTTCTCTAATATCACATGAATGATTGAAGGCTCATATGAGCTCCTAAGTACGATTTTGGAGATTGATGCTCAACCGATCGCAGCACCACATTCAAGAAATTCTAGCAACCAACCCACGTGATCCAACTCTTCCTAGCTAAAAATGTAAGCATGGTTAATGCCATTGCTACATTTTCATCTCCTTCTATTATTACTCTCATTCAAGGCACATCCAAAGCTAGCTAAGCCTGGGATTTATTGTGATGTCAATCAACATGGGATACCAAAAATGAGGATTTCAAAAAATTCACAAAGTCAAATTGCAATAGAAAGCATTCTTCAATCAAGAATCATGTGAAATCTTTGTTGCACGGATCGAGAATCTACACGATCAAACGACATTGGTTCGCATAGCAAAGACATGTGAGGAACTAGCTGGTAGATACATTGAAGAAGTTCTTCCCTGGATAATGATGATCCAGCTGTAGCATTCCATACACATGTTAGAACTCATGCTCTCACTTTTGAGGAACCTAGTACCATGCTACTAGAGGAGAAGACGCAGCGAAAGACTTGTGATGGAGGTAACAGCGGAGATGTTGCATTTGCAGGAAACACCAATGCTAAAGTGGAGACGTTGCATCTGCAGAAAATACCGATGCAGAAGGGGTCCCTTACACGTGTGTTTGTTGCCATCTTTTGTTGTGTTGTGTTTTCTCACATGCTATGTCGGCACTCTACATAGCACATTAGTGTGACAAGAATCAAGTTTTGGAGAAAACATAGCCCGAAATTAGATTAACTAGTAGTAGTGGCAATAGAAGCGAAGGAAGCAACAATCTAGCTGCGTTGATGTAAGACCATGTTAGTTAATCCATATATTTCCCATAATATTACATAGATGATTTAAGTCTCGTTTGAGCTCCCAGATATATTTTTGCTACGCCAAACAACATCGGTTGGCGTAGCGAAGACATGTGAGGAACTAGCTGGTAGATACATTGAAGAAGTTCTTCCCTGGATAATGATGATCCAGCTAGAGCATTTCATACACATGTTAGAACTCATGCTCTCTCTCACTTTTGAGGAACTTAGTACCATGCTACTAGAGGAGAAGATGCAGCGAAAGACTTGTGATGGAAGCAAGAGTGGAGATGTTGCATTTGCAGAAAATACCAACGCTAAAGCGGAGGTGTTGCATTTGCAGGAAATACCAACGGAGAAGGAAGGGGTCTCTTACACGTGCGTTTGTTGCCATCTTTTGTTGTGTTGTGTTTTCCCACATGCTATGTAGACACTCTACACGGCACATTAGTATAACAAAAATCAAGTTTTGGAGAAAACATAGCTTGAAATTAGATTAACTAGTAGCAGTGGCAATAGAAGCGAAGGAAGCAACAATCTAGCTGCATTGATGTAAAACCATGTTCGTTAATCCATATACCCCCTATAATATTGCATAGATGATTTAAGTCTCATTCGAGCTCCTAGATATATTTTTGGAGATTGATACTAAACCAGTCACATCATCACATCCAAGAAATTCTGGCAGCTAACCCACGATCCAACTCTTCTTCGTGCTTGAAAAGCTAAAAATGTAAGCGTGGTTAATGCCATTGCTACATTTTCATCTCATTCTATTATTGCTCTCATTCCAGGAACATCCAAAGCTAGTTAAGCCTGGGATTTATTGTGATGTCAGTGTGGGACACCAAGACAAGGATTTTAGGAGATTTGTAGATCAAATTGCGGTAGAAAATATTTTCCTTAGAATCAAGAAGCATGTTATGCTTGTGTTCGTTACCATCCTTTGTTGTGTTGTGTTTTCTCACGTGCTATGTAGACACTTTATGCAGCACATTAACACAAGAAAAATCAAGTTTTGGAGAAAACATAGCTCGGAATCATATTAGCTAGTAGCAGTGGCAATTAGAGTGGAGGAAGCAACAATCTAGTTGCATTGATATAAAAACATGTTAATCCATATATTTTCTCTAATATCACATGAATGATTTAAGACTCATATGAGCTCCTAAATACATTTTCGGAGAATGATACTCAACCGATCGCAACACCACGTTCAAGAAATCCTAGCAACGAACCCGCTTGATCCAACTCTTCTCAGCTAAAGATGTAAGCATGGTTAATGCCATTGCTACATTTTCATCTCGTTCTATTATTACTCTCATTCAAGGCACATCCAAAACCTAGGATTTGAAAAATCAAGTTCTCGAGAAAACGTAGCTCGAAATTGTATTAACTAGTAGTAGTGGCAATTGAAGTGGAGGAGGAAGCAACAATCTAGTGGCATCGATATACAAACATGTTAATCCATATATTTTCTCTAATATCACATGAATGATTGAAGGCTCATATGAGCTCCTAAGTACGATTTTGGAGATTGATGCTCAACCGATCGCAGCACCACATTCAAGAAATTCTAGCAACCAACCCACGTGATCCAACTCTTCCTAGCTAAAAATGTAAGCATGGTTAATGCCATTGCTACATTTTCATCTCCTTCTATTATTACTCTCATTCAAGGCACATCCAAAGCTAGCTAAGCCTGGGATTTATTGTGATGTCAATCAACATGGGATACCAAAAATGAGGATTTCAAAAAATTCACAAAGTCAAATTGCAATAGAAAGCATTCTTCAATCAAGAATCATGTGAAATCTTTGTTGCACGGATCGAGAATCTACACGATCAAACGACATTGGTTCGCATAGCAAAGACATGTGAGGAACTAGCTGGTAGATACATTGAAGAAGTTCTTCCCTGGATAATGATGATCCAGCTGTAGCATTCCATACACATGTTAGAACTCATGCTCTCACTTTTGAGGAACCTAGTACCATGCTACTAGAGGAGAAGACGCAGCGAAAGACTTGTGATGGAGGTAACAGCGGAGATGTTGCATTTGCAGGAAACACCAATGCTAAAGTGGAGACGTTGCATCTGCAGAAAATACCGATGCAGAAGGGGTCCCTTACACGTGTGTTTGTTGCCATCTTTTGTTGTGTTGTGTTTTCTCACATGCTATGTCGGCACTCTACATAGCACATTAGTGTGACAAGAATCAAGTTTTGGAGAAAACATAGCCCGAAATTAGATTAACTAGTAGTAGTGGCAATAGAAGCGAAGGAAGCAACAATCTAGCTGCGTTGATGTAAGACCATGTTAGTTAATCCATATATTTCCCATAATATTACATAGATGATTTAAGTCTCGTTTGAGCTCCCAGATATATTTTTGCTACGCCAAACAACATCGGTTGGCGTAGCGAAGACATGTGAGGAACTAGCTGGTAGATACATTGAAGAAGTTCTTCCCTGGATAATGATGATCCAGCTGGAGCATTTCATACACATGTTAGAACTCATGCTCTCTCTCACTTTTGAGGAACTTAGTACCATGCTACTAGAGGAGAAGATGCAGCGAAAGACTTGTGATGGAAGCAAGAGTGGAGATGTTGCATTTGCAGAAAATACCAACGCTAAAGCGGAGGTGTTGCATTTGCAGGAAATACCAACGGAGAAGGAAGGGGTCTCTTACACGTGCGTTTGTTGCCATCTTTTGTTGTGTTGTGTTTTCCCACATGCTATGTAGACACTCTACACGGCACATTAGTATAACAAAAATCAAGTTTTGGAGAAAACATAGCTTGAAATTAGATTAACTAGTAGCAGTGGCAATAGAAGCGAAGGAAGCAACAATCTAGCTGCATTGATGTAAAACCATGTTCGTTAATCCATATACCCCCTATAATATTGCATAGATGATTTAAGTCTCATTCGAGCTCCTAGATATATTTTTGGAGATTGATACTAAACCAGTCACAGCATCACATCCAAGAAATTCTGGCAGCTAACCCACGATCCAACTCTTCTTCGTGCTTGAAAAGCTAAAAATGTAAGCGTGGTTAATGCCATTGCTACATTTTCATCTCATTCTATTATTGCTCTCATTCCAGGAACATCCAAAGCTAGTTAAGCCTGGGATTTATTGTGATGTCAGTGTGGGACACCAAGACAAGGATTTTAGGAGATTTGTAGATCAAATTGCGGTAGAAAATATTTTCCTTAGAATCAAGAAGCATGTTATGCTTGTGTTCGTTACCATCCTTTGTTGTGTTGTGTTTTCTCACGTGCTATGTAGACACTTTATGCAGCACATTAACACAAGAAAAATCAAGTTTTGGAGAAAACATAGCTCGGAATCATATTAGCTAGTAGCAGTGGCAATTAGAGTGGAGGAAGCAACAATCTAGTTGCATTGATATAAAAACATGTCAATCCATATATTTTCTCTAATATCACATGAATGATTTAAGACTCATATGAGCTCCTAAATACATTTTCGGAGAATGATACTCAACCGATCGCAACACCACGTTCAAGAAATCCTAGCAACGAACCCACTTGATCCAACTCTTCTCAGCTAAAGATGTAAGCATGGTTAATGCCATTGCTACATTTTCATCTCGTTCTATTATTACTCTCATTCAAGGCACATCCAAAACCTAGGATTTGAAAAATCAAGTTCTCGAGAAAACGTAGCTCGAAATTGTATTAACTAGTAGTAGTGGCAATTGAAGTGGAGGAGGAAGCAACAATCTAGTGGCATCGATATACAAACATGTTAATCCATATATTTTCTCTAATATCACATGAATGATTGAAGGCTCATATGAGCTCCTAAGTACGATTTTGGAGATTGATGCTCAACCGATCGCAGCACCACATTCAAGAAATTCTAGCAACCAACCCACGTGATCCAACTCTTCCTAGCTAAAAATGTAAGCATGGTTAATGCCATTGCTACATTTTCATCTCCTTCTATTATTACTCTCATTCAAGGCACATCCAAAGCTAGCTAAGCCTGGGATTTATTGTGATGTCAATCAACATGGGATACCAAAAATGAGGATTTCAAAAAATTCACAAAGTCAAATTGCAATAGAAAGCATTCTTCAATCAAGAATCATGTGAAATCTTTGTTGCACGGATCGAGAATCTACACGATCAAACGACATTGGTTCGCATAGCAAAGACATGTGAGGAACTAGCTGGTAGATACATTGAAGAAGTTCTTCCCTGGATAATGATGATCCAGCTGTAGCATTCCATACACATGTTAGAACTCATGCTCTCACTTTTGAGGAACCTAGTACCATGCTACTAGAGGAGAAGACGCAGCGAAAGACTTGTGATGGAGGTAACAGCGGAGATGTTGCATTTGCAGGAAACACCAATGCTAAAGTGGAGACGTTGCATCTGCAGAAAATACCGATGCAGAAGGGGTCCCTTACACGTGTGTTTGTTGCCATCTTTTGTTGTGTTGTGTTTTCTCACATGCTATGTCGGCACTCTACATAGCACATTAGTGTGACAAGAATCAAGTTTTGGAGAAAACATAGCCCGAAATTAGATTAACTAGTAGTAGTGGCAATAGAAGCGAAGGAAGCAACAATCTAGCTGCGTTGATGTAAGACCATGTTAGTTAATCCATATATTTCCCATAATATTACATAGATGATTTAAGTCTCGTTTGAGCTCCCAGATATATTTTTGCTACGCCAAACAACATCGGTTGGCGTAGCGAAGACATGTGAGGAACTAGCTGGTAGATACATTGAAGAAGTTCTTCCCTGGATAATGATGATCCAGCTGGAGCATTTCATACACATGTTAGAACTCATGCTCTCTCTCACTTTTGAGGAACTTAGTACCATGCTACTAGAGGAGAAGATGCAGCGAAAGACTTGTGATGGAAGCAAGAGTGGAGATGTTGCATTTGCAGAAAATACCAACGCTAAAGCGGAGGTGTTGCATTTGCAGGAAATACCAACGGAGAAGGAAGGGGTCTCTTACACGTGCGTTTGTTGCCATCTTTTGTTGTGTTGTGTTTTCCCACATGCTATGTAGACACTCTACACGGCACATTAGTATAACAAAAATCAAGTTTTGGAGAAAACATAGCTTGAAATTAGATTAACTAGTAGCAGTGGCAATAGAAGCGAAGGAAGCAACAATCTAGCTGCATTGATGTAAAACCATGTTCGTTAATCCATATACCCCCTATAATATTGCATAGATGATTTAAGTCTCATTCGAGCTCCTAGATATATTTTTGGAGATTGATACTAAACCAGTCACAGCATCACATCCAAGAAATTCTGGCAGCTAACCCACGATCCAACTCTTCTTCGTGCTTGAAAAGCTAAAAATGTAAGCGTGGTTAATGCCATTGCTACATTTTCATCTCATTCTATTATTGCTCTCATTCCAGGAACATCCAAAGCTAGTTAAGCCTGGGATTTATTGTGATGTCAGTGTGGGACACCAAGACAAGGATTTTAGGAGATTTGTAGATCAAATTGCGGTAGAAAATATTTTCCTTAGAATCAAGAAGCATGTTATGCTTGTGTTCGTTACCATCCTTTGTTGTGTTGTGTTTTCTCACGTGCTATGTAGACACTTTATGCAGCACATTAACACAAGAAAAATCAAGTTTTGGAGAAAACATAGCTCGGAATCATATTAGCTAGTAGCAGTGGCAATTAGAGTGGAGGAAGCAACAATCTAGTTGCATTGATATAAAAACATGTCAATCCATATATTTTCTCTAATATCACATGAATGATTTAAGACTCATATGAGCTCCTAAATACATTTTCGGAGAATGATACTCAACCGATCGCAACACCACGTTCAAGAAATCCTAGCAACGAACCCGCTTGATCCAACTCTTCTCAGCTAAAGATGTAAGCATGGTTAATGCCATTGCTACATTTTCATCTCGTTCTATCATTACTCTCATTCAAGGCACATCCAAAACCTAGGATTTGAAAAATCAAGTTCTCGAGAAAACGTAGCTCGAAATTGTATTAACTAGTAGTAGTGGCAATTGAAGTGGAGGAGGAAGCAACAATCTAGTGGCATCGATATACAAACATGTTAATCCATATATTTTCTCTAATATCACATGAATGATTGAAGGCTCATATGAGCTCCTAAGTACGATTTTGGAGATTGATGCTCAACCGATCGCAGCACCACATTCAAGAAATTCTAGCAACCAACCCACGTGATCCAACTCTTCCTAGCTAAAAATGTAAGCATGGTTAATGCCATTGCTACATTTTCATCTCCTTCTATTATTACTCTCATTCAAGGCACATCCAAAGCTAGCTAAGCCTGGGATTTATTGTGATGTCAATCAACATGGGATACCAAAAATGAGGATTTCAAAAAATTCACAAAGTCAAATTGCAATAGAAAGCATTCTTCAATCAAGAATCATGTGAAATCTTTGTTGCACGGATCGAGAATCTACACGATCAAACGACATTGGTTCGCATAGCAAAGACATGTGAGGAACTAGCTGGTAGATACATTGAAGAAGTTCTTCCCTGGATAATGATGATCCAGCTGTAGCATTCCATACACATGTTAGAACTCATGCTCTCACTTTTGAGGAACCTAGTACCATGCTACTAGAGGAGAAGACGCAGCGAAAGACTTGTGATGGAGGTAACAGCGGAGATGTTGCATTTGCAGGAAACACCAATGCTAAAGTGGAGACGTTGCATCTGCAGAAAATACCGATGCAGAAGGGGTCCCTTACACGTGTGTTTGTTGCCATCTTTTGTTGTGTTGTGTTTTCTCACATGCTATGTCGGCACTCTACATAGCACATTAGTGTGACAAGAATCAAGTTTTGGAGAAAACATAGCCCGAAATTAGATTAACTAGTAGTAGTGGCAATAGAAGCGAAGGAAGCAACAATCTAGCTGCGTTGATGTAAGACCATGTTAGTTAATCCATATATTTCCCATAATATTACATAGATGATTTAAGTCTCGTTTGAGCTCCCAGATATATTTTTGCTACGCCAAACAACATCGGTTGGCGTAGCGAAGACATGTGAGGAACTAGCTGGTAGATACATTGAAGAAGTTCTTCCCTGGATAATGATGATCCAGCTGGAGCATTTCATACACATGTTAGAACTCATGCTCTCTCTCACTTTTGAGGAACTTAGTACCATGCTACTAGAGGAGAAGATGCAGCGAAAGACTTGTGATGGAAGCAAGAGTGGAGATGTTGCATTTGCAGAAAATACCAACGCTAAAGCGGAGGTGTTGCATTTGCAGGAAATACCAACGGAGAAGGAAGGGGTCTCTTACACGTGCGTTTGTTGCCATCTTTTGTTGTGTTGTGTTTTCCCACATGCTATGTAGACACTCTACACGGCACATTAGTATAACAAAAATCAAGTTTTGGAGAAAACATAGCTTGAAATTAGATTAACTAGTAGCAGTGGCAATAGAAGCGAAGGAAGCAACAATCTAGCTGCATTGATGTAAAACCATGTTCGTTAATCCATATACCCCCTATAATATTGCATAGATGATTTAAGTCTCATTCGAGCTCCTAGATATATTTTTGGAGATTGATACTAAACCAGTCACAGCATCACATCCAAGAAATTCTGGCAGCTAACCCACGATCCAACTCTTCTTCGTGCTTGAAAAGCTAAAAATGTAAGCGTGGTTAATGCCATTGCTACATTTTCATCTCATTCTATTATTGCTCTCATTCCAGGAACATCCAAAGCTAGTTAAGCCTGGGATTTATTGTGATGTCAGTGTGGGACACCAAGACAAGGATTTTAGGAGATTTGTAGATCAAATTGCGGTAGAAAATATTTTCCTTAGAATCAAGAAGCATGTTATGCTTGTGTTCGTTACCATCCTTTGTTGTGTTGTGTTTTCTCACGTGCTATGTAGACACTTTATGCAGCACATTAACACAAGAAAAATCAAGTTTTGGAGAAAACATAGCTCGGAATCATATTAGCTAGTAGCAGTGGCAATTAGAGTGGAGGAAGCAACAATCTAGTTGCATTGATATAAAAACATGTCAATCCATATATTTTCTCTAATATCACATGAATGATTTAAGACTCATATGAGCTCCTAAATACATTTTCGGAGAATGATACTCAACCGATCGCAACACCACGTTCAAGAAATCCTAGCAACGAACCCACTTGATCCAACTCTTCTCAGCTAAAGATGTAAGCATGGTTAATGCCATTGCTACATTTTCATCTCGTTCTATTATTACTCTCATTCAAGGCACATCCAAAACCTAGGATTTGAAAAATCAAGTTCTCGAGAAAACGTAGCTCGAAATTGTATTAACTAGTAGTAGTGGCAATTGAAGTGGAGGAGGAAGCAACAATCTAGTGGCATCGATATACAAACATGTTAATCCATATATTTTCTCTAATATCACATGAATGATTGAAGGCTCATATGAGCTCCTAAGTACGATTTTGGAGATTGATGCTCAACCGATCGCAGCACCACATTCAAGAAATTCTAGCAACCAACCCACGTGATCCAACTCTTCCTAGCTAAAAATGTAAGCATGGTTAATGCCATTGCTACATTTTCATCTCCTTCTATTATTACTCTCATTCAAGGCACATCCAAAGCTAGCTAAGCCTGGGATTTATTGTGATGTCAATCAACATGGGATACCAAAAATGAGGATTTCAAAAAATTCACAAAGTCAAATTGCAATAGAAAGCATTCTTCAATCAAGAATCATGTGAAATCTTTGTTGCACGGATCGAGAATCTACACGATCAAACGACATTGGTTCGCATAGCAAAGACATGTGAGGAACTAGCTGGTAGATACATTGAAGAAGTTCTTCCCTGGATAATGATGATCCAGCTGTAGCATTCCATACACATGTTAGAACTCATGCTCTCACTTTTGAGGAACCTAGTACCATGCTACTAGAGGAGAAGACGCAGCGAAAGACTTGTGATGGAGGTAACAGCGGAGATGTTGCATTTGCAGGAAACACCAATGCTAAAGTGGAGACGTTGCATCTGCAGAAAATACCGATGCAGAAGGGGTCCCTTACACGTGTGTTTGTTGCCATCTTTTGTTGTGTTGTGTTTTCTCACATGCTATGTCGGCACTCTACATAGCACATTAGTGTGACAAGAATCAAGTTTTGGAGAAAACATAGCCCGAAATTAGATTAACTAGTAGTAGTGGCAATAGAAGCGAAGGAAGCAACAATCTAGCTGCGTTGATGTAAGACCATGTTAGTTAATCCATATATTTCCCATAATATTACATAGATGATTTAAGTCTCGTTTGAGCTCCCAGATATATTTTTGCTACGCCAAACAACATCGGTTGGCGTAGCGAAGACATGTGAGGAACTAGCTGGTAGATACATTGAAGAAGTTCTTCCCTGGATAATGATGATCCAGCTGGAGCATTTCATACACATGTTAGAACTCATGCTCTCTCTCACTTTTGAGGAACTTAGTACCATGCTACTAGAGGAGAAGATGCAGCGAAAGACTTGTGATGGAAGCAAGAGTGGAGATGTTGCATTTGCAGAAAATACCAACGCTAAAGCGGAGGTGTTGCATTTGCAGGAAATACCAACGGAGAAGGAAGGGGTCTCTTACACGTGCGTTTGTTGCCATCTTTTGTTGTGTTGTGTTTTCCCACATGCTATGTAGACACTCTACACGGCACATTAGTATAACAAAAATCAAGTTTTGGAGAAAACATAGCTTGAAATTAGATTAACTAGTAGCAGTGGCGAAGGAAGCAACAATCTAGCTGCATTGATGTAAAACCATGTTCGTTAATCCATATACCCCCTATAATATTGCATAGATGATTTAAGTCTCATTCGAGCTCCTAGATATATTTTTGGAGATTGATACTAAACCAGTCACAGCATCACATCCAAGAAATTCTGGCAGCTAACCCACGATCCAACTCTTCTTCGTGCTTGAAAAGCTAAAAATGTAAGCGTGGTTAATGCCATTGCTACATTTTCATCTCATTCTATTATTGCTCTCATTCCAGGAACATCCAAAGCTAGTTAAGCCTGGGATTTATTGTGATGTCAGTGTGGGACACCAAGACAAGGATTTTAGGAGATTTGTAGATCAAATTGCGGTAGAAAATATTTTCCTTAGAATCAAGAAGCATGTTATGCTTGTGTTCGTTACCATCCTTTGTTGTGTTGTGTTTTCTCACGTGCTATGTAGACACTTTATGCAGCACATTAACACAAGAAAAATCAAGTTTTGGAGAAAACATAGCTCGGAATCATATTAGCTAGTAGCAGTGGCAATTAGAGTGGAGGAAGCAACAATCTAGTTGCATTGATATAAAAACATGTTAATCCATATATTTTCTCTAATATCACATGAATGATTTAAGACTCATATGAGCTCCTAAATACATTTCCGGAGAATGATACTCAACCGATCGCAACACCACGTTCAAGAAATCCTAGCAACGAACCCACTTGATCCAACTCTTCTCAGCTAAAGATGTAAGCATGGTTAATGCCATTGCTACATTTTCATCTCGTTCTATTATTACTCTCATTCAAGGCACATCCAAAACCTAGGATTTGAAAAATCAAGTTCTCGAGAAAACGTAGCTCGAAATTGTATTAACTAGTAGTAGTGGCAATTGAAGTGGAGGAGGAAGCAACAATCTAGTGGCATCGATATACAAACATGTTAATCCATATATTTTCTCTAATATCACATGAATGATTGAAGGCTCATATGAGCTCCTAAGTACGATTTTGGAGATTGATGCTCAACCGATCGCAGCACCACATTCAAGAAATTCTAGCAACCAACCCACGTGATCCAACTCTTCCTAGCTAAAAATGTAAGCATGGTTAATGCCATTGCTACATTTTCATCTCCTTCTATTATTACTCTCATTCAAGGCACATCCAAAGCTAGCTAAGCCTGGGATTTATTGTGATGTCAATCAACATGGGATACCAAAAATGAGGATTTCAAAAAATTCACAAAGTCAAATTGCAATAGAAAGCATTCTTCAATCAAGAATCATGTGAAATCTTTGTTGCACGGATCGAGAATCTACACGATCAAACGACATTGGTTCGCATAGCAAAGACATGTGAGGAACTAGCTGGTAGATACATTGAAGAAGTTCTTCCCTGGATAATGATGATCCAGCTGTAGCATTCCATACACATGTTAGAACTCATGCTCTCACTTTTGAGGAACCTAGTACCATGCTACTAGAGGAGAAGACGCAGCGAAAGACTTGTGATGGAGGTAACAGCGGAGATGTTGCATTTGCAGGAAACACCAATGCTAAAGTGGAGACGTTGCATCTGCAGAAAATACCGATGCAGAAGGGGTCCCTTACACGTGTGTTTGTTGCCATCTTTTGTTGTGTTGTGTTTTCTCACATGCTATGTCGGCACTCTACATAGCACATTAGTGTGACAAGAATCAAGTTTTGGAGAAAACATAGCCCGAAATTAGATTAACTAGTAGTAGTGGCAATAGAAGCGAAGGAAGCAACAATCTAGCTGCGTTGATGTAAGACCATGTTAGTTAATCCATATATTTCCCATAATATTACATAGATGATTTAAGTCTCGTTTGAGCTCCCAGATATATTTTTGCTACGCCAAACAACATCGGTTGGCGTAGCGAAGACATGTGAGGAACTAGCTGGTAGATACATTGAAGAAGTTCTTCCCTGGATAATGATGATCCAGCTGGAGCATTTCATACACATGTTAGAACTCATGCTCTCTCTCACTTTTGAGGAACTTAGTACCATGCTACTAGAGGAGAAGATGCAGCGAAAGACTTGTGATGGAAGCAAGAGTGGAGATGTTGCATTTGCAGAAAATACCAACGCTAAAGCGGAGGTGTTGCATTTGCAGGAAATACCAACGGAGAAGGAAGGGGTCTCTTACACGTGCGTTTGTTGCCATCTTTTGTTGTGTTGTGTTTTCCCACATGCTATGTAGACACTCTACACGGCACATTAGTATAACAAAAATCAAGTTTTGGAGAAAACATAGCTTGAAATTAGATTAACTAGTAGCAGTGGCAATAGAAGCGAAGGAAGCAACAATCTAGCTGCATTGATGTAAAACCATGTTCGTTAATCCATATACCCCCTATAATATTGCATAGATGATTTAAGTCTCATTCGAGCTCCTAGATATATTTTTGGAGATTGATACTAAACCAGTCACAGCATCACATCCAAGAAATTCTGGCAGCTAACCCACGATCCAACTCTTCTTCGTGCTTGAAAAGCTAAAAATGTAAGCGTGGTTAATGCCATTGCTACATTTTCATCTCATTCTATTATTGCTCTCATTCCAGGAACATCCAAAGCTAGTTAAGCCTGGGATTTATTGTGATGTCAGTGTGGGACACCAAGACAAGGATTTTAGGAGATTTGTAGATCAAATTGCGGTAGAAAATATTTTCCTTAGAATCAAGAAGCATGTTATGCTTGTGTTCGTTACCATCCTTTGTTGTGTTGTGTTTTCTCACGTGCTATGTAGACACTTTATGCAGCACATTAACACAAGAAAAATCAAGTTTTGGAGAAAACATAGCTCGGAATCATATTAGCTAGTAGCAGTGGCAATTAGAGTGGAGGAAGCAACAATCTAGTTGCATTGATATAAAAACATGTCAATCCATATATTTTCTCTAATATCACATGAATGATTTAAGACTCATATGAGCTCCTAAATACATTTTCGGAGAATGATACTCAACCGATCGCAACACCACGTTCAAGAAATCCTAGCAACGAACCCACTTGATCCAACTCTTCTCAGCTAAAGATGTAAGCATGGTTAACGCCATTGCTACATTTTCATCTCGTTCTATTATTACTCTCATTCAAGGCACATCCAAAACCTAGGATTTGAAAAATCAAGTTCTCGAGAAAACGTAGCTCGAAATTGTATTAACTAGTAGTAGTGGCAATTGAAGTGGAGGAGGAAGCAACAATCTAGTGGCATCGATATACAAACATGTTAATCCATATATTTTCTCTAATATCACATGAATGATTGAAGGCTCATATGAGCTCCTAAGTACGATTTTGGAGATTGATGCTCAACCGATCGCAGCACCACATTCAAGAAATTCTAGCAACCAACCCACGTGATCCAACTCTTCCTAGCTAAAAATGTAAGCATGGTTAATGCCATTGCTACATTTTCATCTCCTTCTATTATTACTCTCATTCAAGGCACATCCAAAGCTAGCTAAGCCTGGGATTTATTGTGATGTCAATCAACATGGGATACCAAAAATGAGGATTTCAAAAAATTCACAAAGTCAAATTGCAATAGAAAGCATTCTTCAATCAAGAATCATGTGAAATCTTTGTTGCACGGATCGAGAATCTACACGATCAAACGACATTGGTTCGCATAGCAAAGACATGTGAGGAACTAGCTGGTAGATACATTGAAGAAGTTCTTCCCTGGATAATGATGATCCAGCTGTAGCATTCCATACACATGTTAGAACTCATGCTCTCACTTTTGAGGAACCTAGTACCATGCTACTAGAGGAGAAGACGCAGCGAAAGACTTGTGATGGAGGTAACAGCGGAGATGTTGCATTTGCAGGAAACACCAATGCTAAAGTGGAGACGTTGCATCTGCAGAAAATACCGATGCAGAAGGGGTCCCTTACACGTGTGTTTGTTGCCATCTTTTGTTGTGTTGTGTTTTCTCACATGCTATGTCGGCACTCTACATAGCACATTAGTGTGACAAGAATCAAGTTTTGGAGAAAACATAGCCCGAAATTAGATTAACTAGTAGTAGTGGCAATAGAAGCGAAGGAAGCAACGATCTAGCTGCGTTGATGTAAGACCATGTTAGTTAATCCATATATTTCCCATAATATTACATAGATGATTTAAGTCTCGTTTGAGCTCCCAGATATATTTTTGCTACGCCAAACAACATCGGTTGGCGTAGCGAAGACATGTGAGGAACTAGCTGGTAGATACATTGAAGAAGTTCTTCCCTGGATAATGATGATCCAGCTGGAGCATTTCATACACATGTTAGAACTCATGCTCTCTCTCACTTTTGAGGAACTTAGTACCATGCTACTAGAGGAGAAGATGCAGCGAAAGACTTGTGATGGAAGCAAGAGTGGAGATGTTGCATTTGCAGAAAATACCAACGCTAAAGCGGAGGTGTTGCATTTGCAGGAAATACCAACGGAGAAGGAAGGGGTCTCTTACACGTGCGTTTGTTGCCATCTTTTGTTGTGTTGTGTTTTCCCACATGCTATGTAGACACTCTACACGGCACATTAGTATAACAAAAATCAAGTTTTGGAGAAAACATAGCTTGAAATTAGATTAACTAGTAGCAGTGGCGAAGGAAGCAACAATCTAGCTGCATTGATGTAAAACCATGTTCGTTAATCCATATACCCCCTATAATATTGCATAGATGATTTAAGTCTCATTCGAGCTCCTAGATATATTTTTGGAGATTGATACTAAACCAGTCACAGCATCACATCCAAGAAATTCTGGCAGCTAACCCACGATCCAACTCTTCTTCGTGCTTGAAAAGCTAAAAATGTAAGCGTGGTTAATGCCATTGCTACATTTTCATCTCATTCTATTATTGCTCTCATTCCAGGAACATCCAAAGCTAGTTAAGCCTGGGATTTATTGTGATGTCAGTGTGGGACACCAAGACAAGGATTTTAGGAGATTTGTAGATCAAATTGCGGTAGAAAATATTTTCCTTAGAATCAAGAAGCATGTTATGCTTGTGTTCGTTACCATCCTTTGTTGTGTTGTGTTTTCTCACGTGCTATGTAGACACTTTATGCAGCACATTAACACAAGAAAAATCAAGTTTTGGAGAAAACATAGCTCGGAATCATATTAGCTAGTAGCAGTGGCAATTAGAGTGGAGGAAGCAACAATCTAGTTGCATTGATATAAAAACATGTTAATCCATATATTTTCTCTAATATCACATGAATGATTTAAGACTCATATGAGCTCCTAAATACATTTCCGGAGAATGATACTCAACCGATCGCAACACCACGTTCAAGAAATCCTAGCAACGAACCCACTTGATCCAACTCTTCTCAGCTAAAGATGTAAGCATGGTTAATGCCATTGCTACATTTTCATCTCGTTCTATTATTACTCTCATTCAAGGCACATCCAAAACCTAGGATTTGAAAAATCAAGTTCTCGAGAAAACGTAGCTCGAAATTGTATTAACTAGTAGTAGTGGCAATTGAAGTGGAGGAGGAAGCAACAATCTAGTGGCATCGATATACAAACATGTTAATCCATATATTTTCTCTAATATCACATGAATGATTGAAGGCTCATATGAGCTCCTAAGTACGATTTTGGAGATTGATGCTCAACCGATCGCAGCACCACATTCAAGAAATTCTAGCAACCAACCCACGTGATCCAACTCTTCCTAGCTAAAAATGTAAGCATGGTTAATGCCATTGCTACATTTTCATCTCCTTCTATTATTACTCTCATTCAAGGCACATCCAAAGCTAGCTAAGCCTGGGATTTATTGTGATGTCAATCAACATGGGATACCAAAAATGAGGATTTCAAAAAATTCACAAAGTCAAATTGCAATAGAAAGCATTCTTCAATCAAGAATCATGTGAAATCTTTGTTGCACGGATCGAGAATCTACACGATCAAACGACATTGGTTCGCATAGCAAAGACATGTGAGGAACTAGCTGGTAGATACATTGAAGAAGTTCTTCCCTGGATAATGATGATCCAGCTGTAGCATTCCATACACATGTTAGAACTCATGCTCTCACTTTTGAGGAACCTAGTACCATGCTACTAGAGGAGAAGACGCAGCGAAAGACTTGTGATGGAGGTAACAGCGGAGATGTTGCATTTGCAGGAAACACCAATGCTAAAGTGGAGACGTTGCATCTGCAGAAAATACCGATGCAGAAGGGGTCCCTTACACGTGTGTTTGTTGCCATCTTTTGTTGTGTTGTGTTTTCTCACATGCTATGTCGGCACTCTACATAGCACATTAGTGTGACAAGAATCAAGTTTTGGAGAAAACATAGCCCGAAATTAGATTAACTAGTAGTAGTGGCAATAGAAGCGAAGGAAGCAACAATCTAGCTGCGTTGATGTAAGACCATGTTAGTTAATCCATATATTTCCCATAATATTACATAGATGATTTAAGTCTCGTTTGAGCTCCCAGATATATTTTTGCTACGCCAAACAACATCGGTTGGCGTAGCGAAGACATGTGAGGAACTAGCTGGTAGATACATTGAAGAAGTTCTTCCCTGGATAATGATGATCCAGCTGGAGCATTTCATACACATGTTAGAACTCATGCTCTCTCTCACTTTTGAGGAACTTAGTACCATGCTACTAGAGGAGAAGATGCAGCGAAAGACTTGTGATGGAAGCAAGAGTGGAGATGTTGCATTTGCAGAAAATACCAACGCTAAAGCGGAGGTGTTGCATTTGCAGGAAATACCAACGGAGAAGGAAGGGGTCTCTTACACGTGCGTTTGTTGCCATCTTTTGTTGTGTTGTGTTTTCCCACATGCTATGTAGACACTCTACACGGCACATTAGTATAACAAAAATCAAGTTTTGGAGAAAACATAGCTTGAAATTAGATTAACTAGTAGCAGTGGCGAAGGAAGCAACAATCTAGCTGCATTGATGTAAAACCATGTTCGTTAATCCATATACCCCCTATAATATTGCATAGATGATTTAAGTCTCATTCGAGCTCCTAGATATATTTTTGGAGATTGATACTAAACCAGTCACAGCATCACATCCAAGAAATTCTGGCAGCTAACCCACGATCCAACTCTTCTTCGTGCTTGAAAAGCTAAAAATGTAAGCGTGGTTAATGCCATTGCTACATTTTCATCTCATTCTATTATTGCTCTCATTCCAGGAACATCCAAAGCTAGTTAAGCCTGGGATTTATTGTGATGTCAGTGTGGGACACCAAGACAAGGATTTTAGGAGATTTGTAGATCAAATTGCGGTAGAAAATATTTTCCTTAGAATCAAGAAGCATGTTATGCTTGTGTTCGTTACCATCCTTTGTTGTGTTGTGTTTTCTCACGTGCTATGTAGACACTTTATGCAGCACATTAACACAAGAAAAATCAAGTTTTGGAGAAAACATAGCTCGGAATCATATTAGCTAGTAGCAGTGGCAATTAGAGTGGAGGAAGCAACAATCTAGTTGCATTGATATAAAAACATGTTAATCCATATATTTTCTCTAATATCACATGAATGATTTAAGACTCATATGAGCTCCTAAATACATTTTCGGAGAATGATACTCAACCGATCGCAACACCACGTTCAAGAAATCCTAGCAACGAACCCACTTGATCCAACTCTTCTCAGCTAAAGATGTAAGCATGGTTAATGCCATTGCTACATTTTCATCTCGTTCTATTATTACTCTCATTCAAGGCACATCCAAAACCTAGGATTTGAAAAATCAAGTTCTCGAGAAAACGTAGCTCGAAATTGTATTAACTAGTAGTAGTGGCAATTCAAGTGGAGGAGGAAGCAACAATCTAGTGGCATCGATATACAAACATGTTAATCCATATATTTTCTCTAATATCACATGAATGATTGAAGGCTCATATGAGCTCCTAAGTACGATTTTGGAGATTGATGCTCAACCGATCGCAGCACCACATTCAAGAAATTCTAGCAACCAACCCACGTGATCCAACTCTTCCTAGCTAAAAATGTAAGCATGGTTAATGCCATTGCTACATTTTCATCTCCTTCTATTATTACTCTCATTCAAGGCACATCCAAAGCTAGCTAAGCCTGGGATTTATTGTGATGTCAATCAACATGGGATACCAAAAATGAGGATTTCAAAAAATTCACAAAGTCAAATTGCAATAGAAAGCATTCTTCAATCAAGAATCATGTGAAATCTTTGTTGCACGGATCGAGAATCTACACGATCAAACGACATTGGTTCGCATAGCAAAGACATGTGAGGAACTAGCTGGTAGATACATTGAAGAAGTTCTTCCCTGGATAATGATGATCCAGCTGTAGCATTCCATACACATGTTAGAACTCATGCTCTCACTTTTGAGGAACCTAGTACCATGCTACTAGAGGAGAAGACGCAGCGAAAGACTTGTGATGGAGGTAACAGCGGAGATGTTGCATTTGCAGGAAACACCAATGCTAAAGTGGAGACGTTGCATCTGCAGAAAATACCGATGCAGAAGGGGTCCCTTACACGTGTGTTTGTTGCCATCTTTTGTTGTGTTGTGTTTTCTCACATGCTATGTCGGCACTCTACATAGCACATTAGTGTGACAAGAATCAAGTTTTGGAGAAAACATAGCCCGAAATTAGATTAACTAGTAGTAGTGGCAATAGAAGCGAAGGAAGCAACGATCTAGCTGCGTTGATGTAAGACCATGTTAGTTAATCCATATATTTCCCATAATATTACATAGATGATTTAAGTCTCGTTTGAGCTCCCAGATATATTTTTGCTACGCCAAACAACATCGGTTGGCGTAGCGAAGACATGTGAGGAACTAGCTGGTAGATACATTGAAGAAGTTCTTCCCTGGATAATGATGATCCAGCTGGAGCATTTCATACACATGTTAGAACTCATGCTCTCTCTCACTTTTGAGGAACTTAGTACCATGCTACTAGAGGAGAAGATGCAGCGAAAGACTTGTGATGGAAGCAAGAGTGGAGATGTTGCATTTGCAGAAAATACCAACGCTAAAGCGGAGGTGTTGCATTTGCAGGAAATACCAACGGAGAAGGAAGGGGTCTCTTACACGTGCGTTTGTTGCCATCTTTTGTTGTGTTGTGTTTTCCCACATGCTATGTAGACACTCTACACGGCACATTAGTATAACAAAAATCAAGTTTTGGAGAAAACATAGCTTGAAATTAGATTAACTAGTAGCAGTGGCGAAGGAAGCAACAATCTAGCTGCATTGATGTAAAACCATGTTCGTTAATCCATATACCCCCTATAATATTGCATAGATGATTTAAGTCTCATTCGAGCTCCTAGATATATTTTTGGAGATTGATACTAAACCAGTCACAGCATCACATCCAAGAAATTCTGGCAGCTAACCCACGATCCAACTCTTCTTCGTGCTTGAAAAGCTAAAAATGTAAGCGTGGTTAATGCCATTGCTACATTTTCATCTCATTCTATTATTGCTCTCATTCCAGGAACATCCAAAGCTAGTTAAGCCTGGGATTTATTGTGATGTCAGTGTGGGACACCAAGACAAGGATTTTAGGAGATTTGTAGATCAAATTGCGGTAGAAAATATTTTCCTTAGAATCAAGAAGCATGTTATGCTTGTGTTCGTTACCATCCTTTGTTGTGTTGTGTTTTCTCACGTGCTATGTAGACACTTTATGCAGCACATTAACACAAGAAAAATCAAGTTTTGGAGAAAACATAGCTCGGAATCATATTAGCTAGTAGCAGTGGCAATTAGAGTGGAGGAAGCAACAATCTAGTTGCATTGATATAAAAACATGTTAATCCATATATTTTCTCTAATATCACATGAATGATTTAAGACTCATATGAGCTCCTAAATACATTTCCGGAGAATGATACTCAACCGATCGCAACACCACGTTCAAGAAATCCTAGCAACGAACCCACTTGATCCAACTCTTCTCAGCTAAAGATGTAAGCATGGTTAATGCCATTGCTACATTTTCATCTCGTTCTATTATTACTCTCATTCAAGGCACATCCAAAACCTAGGATTTGAAAAATCAAGTTCTCGAGAAAACGTAGCTCGAAATTGTATTAACTAGTAGTAGTGGCAATTGAAGTGGAGGAGGAAGCAACAATCTAGTGGCATCGATATACAAACATGTTAATCCATATATTTTCTCTAATATCACATGAATGATTGAAGGCTCATATGAGCTCCTAAGTACGATTTTGGAGATTGATGCTCAACCGATCGCAGCACCACATTCAAGAAATTCTAGCAACCAACCCACGTGATCCAACTCTTCCTAGCTAAAAATGTAAGCATGGTTAATGCCATTGCTACATTTTCATCTCCTTCTATTATTACTCTCATTCAAGGCACATCCAAAGCTAGCTAAGCCTGGGATTTATTGTGATGTCAATCAACATGGGATACCAAAAATGAGGATTTCAAAAAATTCACAAAGTCAAATTGCAATAGAAAGCATTCTTCAATCAAGAATCATGTGAAATCTTTGTTGCACGGATCGAGAATCTACACGATCAAACGACATTGGTTCGCATAGCAAAGACATGTGAGGAACTAGCTGGTAGATACATTGAAGAAGTTCTTCCCTGGATAATGATGATCCAGCTGTAGCATTCCATACACATGTTAGAACTCATGCTCTCACTTTTGAGGAACCTAGTACCATGCTACTAGAGGAGAAGACGCAGCGAAAGACTTGTGATGGAGGTAACAGCGGAGATGTTGCATTTGCAGGAAACACCAATGCTAAAGTGGAGACGTTGCATCTGCAGAAAATACCGATGCAGAAGGGGTCCCTTACACGTGTGTTTGTTGCCATCTTTTGTTGTGTTGTGTTTTCTCACATGCTATGTCGGCACTCTACATAGCACATTAGTGTGACAAGAATCAAGTTTTGGAGAAAACATAGCCCGAAATTAGATTAACTAGTAGTAGTGGCAATAGAAGCGAAGGAAGCAACGATCTAGCTGCGTTGATGTAAGACCATGTTAGTTAATCCATATATTTCCCATAATATTACATAGATGATTTAAGTCTCGTTTGAGCTCCCAGATATATTTTTGCTACGCCAAACAACATCGGTTGGCGTAGCGAAGACATGTGAGGAACTAGCTGGTAGATACATTGAAGAAGTTCTTCCCTGGATAATGATGATCCAGCTGGAGCATTTCATACACATGTTAGAACTCATGCTCTCTCTCACTTTTGAGGAACTTAGTACCATGCTACTAGAGGAGAAGATGCAGCGAAAGACTTGTGATGGAAGCAAGAGTGGAGATGTTGCATTTGCAGAAAATACCAACGCTAAAGCGGAGGTGTTGCATTTGCAGGAAATACCAACGGAGAAGGAAGGGGTCTCTTACACGTGCGTTTGTTGCCATCTTTTGTTGTGTTGTGTTTTCCCACATGCTATGTAGACACTCTACACGGCACATTAGTATAACAAAAATCAAGTTTTGGAGAAAACATAGCTTGAAATTAGATTAACTAGTAGCAGTGGCGAAGGAAGCAACAATCTAGCTGCATTGATGTAAAACCATGTTCGTTAATCCATATACCCCCTATAATATTGCATAGATGATTTAAGTCTCATTCGAGCTCCTAGATATATTTTTGGAGATTGATACTAAACCAGTCACAGCATCACATCCAAGAAATTCTGGCAGCTAACCCACGATCCAACTCTTCTTCGTGCTTGAAAAGCTAAAAATGTAAGCGTGGTTAATGCCATTGCTACATTTTCATCTCATTCTATTATTGCTCTCATTCCAGGAACATCCAAAGCTAGTTAAGCCTGGGATTTATTGTGATGTCAGTGTGGGACACCAAGACAAGGATTTTAGGAGATTTGTAGATCAAATTGCGGTAGAAAATATTTTCCTTAGAATCAAGAAGCATGTTATGCTTGTGTTCGTTACCATCCTTTGTTGTGTTGTGTTTTCTCACGTGCTATGTAGACACTTTATGCAGCACATTAACACAAGAAAAATCAAGTTTTGGAGAAAACATAGCTCGGAATCATATTAGCTAGTAGCAGTGGCAATTAGAGTGGAGGAAGCAACAATCTAGTTGCATTGATATAAAAACATGTTAATCCATATATTTTCTCTAATATCACATGAATGATTTAAGACTCATATGAGCTCCTAAATACATTTTCGGAGAATGATACTCAACCGATCGCAACACCACGTTCAAGAAATCCTAGCAACGAACCCACTTGATCCAACTCTTCTCAGCTAAAGATGTAAGCATGGTTAATGCCATTGCTACATTTTCATCTCGTTCTATTATTACTCTCATTCAAGGCACATCCAAAACCTAGGATTTGAAAAATCAAGTTCTCGAGAAAACGTAGCTCGAAATTGTATTAACTAGTAGTAGTGGCAATTGAAGTGGAGGAGGAAGCAACAATCTAGTGGCATCGATATACAAACATGTTAATCCATATATTTTCTCTAATATCACATGAATGATTGAAGGCTCATATGAGCTCCTAAGTACGATTTTGGAGATTGATGCTCAACCGATCGCAGCACCACATTCAAGAAATTCTAGCAACCAACCCACGTGATCCAACTCTTCCTAGCTAAAAATGTAAGCATGGTTAATGCCATTGCTACATTTTCATCTCCTTCTATTATTACTCTCATTCAAGGCACATCCAAAGCTAGCTAAGCCTGGGATTTATTGTGATGTCAATCAACATGGGATACCAAAAATGAGGATTTCAAAAAATTCACAAAGTCAAATTGCAATAGAAAGCATTCTTCAATCAAGAATCATGTGAAATCTTTGTTGCACGGATCGAGAATCTACACGATCAAACGACATTGGTTCGCATAGCAAAGACATGTGAGGAACTAGCTGGTAGATACATTGAAGAAGTTCTTCCCTGGATAATGATGATCCAGCTGTAGCATTCCATACACATGTTAGAACTCATGCTCTCACTTTTGAGGAACCTAGTACCATGCTACTAGAGGAGAAGACGCAGCGAAAGACTTGTGATGGAGGTAACAGCGGAGATGTTGCATTTGCAGGAAACACCAATGCTAAAGTGGAGACGTTGCATCTGCAGAAAATACCGATGCAGAAGGGGTCCCTTACACGTGTGTTTGTTGCCATCTTTTGTTGTGTTGTGTTTTCTCACATGCTATGTCGGCACTCTACATAGCACATTAGTGTGACAAGAATCAAGTTTTGGAGAAAACATAGCCCGAAATTAGATTAACTAGTAGTAGTGGCAATAGAAGCGAAGGAAGCAACCATCTAGCTGCGTTGATGTAAGACCATGTTAGTTAATCCATATATTTCCCATAATATTACATAGATGATTTAAGTCTCGTTTGAGCTCCCAGATATATTTTTGCTACGCCAAACAACATCGGTTGGCGTAGCGAAGACATGTGAGGAACTAGCTGGTAGATACATTGAAGAAGTTCTTCCCTGGATAATGATGATCCAGCTGGAGCATTTCATACACATGTTAGAACTCATGCTCTCTCTCACTTTTGAGGAACTTAGTACCATGCTACTAGAGGAGAAGATGCAGCGAAAGACTTGTGATGGAAGCAAGAGTGGAGATGTTGCATTTGCAGAAAATACCAACGCTAAAGCGGAGGTGTTGCATTTGCAGGAAATACCAACGGAGAAGGAAGGGGTCTCTTACACGTGCGTTTGTTGCCATCTTTTGTTGTGTTGTGTTTTCCCACATGCTATGTAGACACTCTACACGGCACATTAGTATAACAAAAATCAAGTTTTGGAGAAAACATAGCTTGAAATTAGATTAACTAGTAGCAGTGGCAATAGAAGCGAAGGAAGCAACAATCTAGCTGCATTGATGTAAAACCATGTTCGTTAATCCATATACCCCCTATAATATTGCATAGATGATTTAAGTCTCATTCGAGCTCCTAGATATATTTTTGGAGATTGATACTAAACCAGTCACAGCATCACATCCAAGAAATTCTGGCAGCTAACCCACGATCCAACTCTTCTTCGTGCTTGAAAAGCTAAAAATGTAAGCGTGGTTAATGCCATTGCTACATTTTCATCTCATTCTATTATTGCTCTCATTCCAGGAACATCCAAAGCTAGTTAAGCCTGGGATTTATTGTGATGTCAGTGTGGGACACCAAGACAAGGATTTTAGGAGATTTGTAGATCAAATTGCGGTAGAAAATATTTTCCTTAGAATCAAGAAGCATGTTATGCTTGTGTTCGTTACCATCCTTTGTTGTGTTGTGTTTTCTCACGTGCTATGTAGACACTTTATGCAGCACATTAACACAAGAAAAATCAAGTTTTGGAGAAAACATAGCTCGGAATCATATTAGCTAGTAGCAGTGGCAATTAGAGTGGAGGAAGCAACAATCTAGTTGCATTGATATAAAAACATGTGAATCCATATATTTTCTCTAATATCACATGAATGATTTAAGACTCATATGAGCTCCTAAATACATTTTCGGAGAATGATACTCAACCGATCGCAACACCACGTTCAAGAAATCCTAGCAACGAACCCACTTGATCCAACTCTTCTCAGCTAAAGATGTAAGCATGGTTAATGCCATTGCTACATTTTCATCTCGTTCTATTATTACTCTCATTCAAGGCACATCCAAAACCTAGGATTTGAAAAATCAAGTTCTCGAGAAAACGTAGCTCGAAATTGTATTAACTAGTAGTAGTGGCAATTGAAGTGGAGGAGGAAGCAACAATCTAGTGGCATCGATATACAAACATGTTAATCCATATATTTTCTCTAATATCACATGAATGATTGAAGGCTCATATGAGCTCCTAAGTACGATTTTGGAGATTGATGCTCAACCGATCGCAGCACCACATTCAAGAAATTCTAGCAACCAACCCACGTGATCCAACTCTTCCTAGCTAAAAATGTAAGCATGGTTAATGCCATTGCTACATTTTCATCTCCTTCTATTATTACTCTCATTCAAGGCACATCCAAAGCTAGCTAAGCCTGGGATTTATTGTGATGTCAATCAACATGGGATACCAAAAATGAGGATTTCAAAAAATTCACAAAGTCAAATTGCAATAGAAAGCATTCTTCAATCAAGAATCATGTGAAATCTTTGTTGCACGGATCGAGAATCTACACGATCAAACGACATTGGTTCGCATAGCAAAGACATGTGAGGAACTAGCTGGTAGATACATTGAAGAAGTTCTTCCCTGGATAATGATGATCCAGCTGTAGCATTCCATACACATGTTAGAACTCATGCTCTCACTTTTGAGGAACCTAGTACCATGCTACTAGAGGAGAAGACGCAGCGAAAGACTTGTGATGGAGGTAACAGCGGAGATGTTGCATTTGCAGGAAACACCAATGCTAAAGTGGAGACGTTGCATCTGCAGAAAATACCGATGCAGAAGGGGTCCCTTACACGTGTGTTTGTTGCCATCTTTTGTTGTGTTGTGTTTTCTCACATGCTATGTCGGCACTCTACATAGCACATTAGTGTGACAAGAATCAAGTTTTGGAGAAAACATAGCCCGAAATTAGATTAACTAGTAGTAGTGGCAATAGAAGCGAAGGAAGCAACCATCTAGCTGCGTTGATGTAAGACCATGTTAGTTAATCCATATATTTCCCATAATATTACATAGATGATTTAAGTCTCGTTTGAGCTCCCAGATATATTTTTGCTACGCCAAACAACATCGGTTGGCGTAGCGAAGACATGTGAGGAACTAGCTGGTAGATACATTGAAGAAGTTCTTCCCTGGATAATGATGATCCAGCTGGAGCATTTCATACACATGTTAGAACTCATGCTCTCTCTCACTTTTGAGGAACTTAGTACCATGCTACTAGAGGAGAAGATGCAGCGAAAGACTTGTGATGGAAGCAAGAGTGGAGATGTTGCATTTGCAGAAAATACCAACGCTAAAGCGGAGGTGTTGCATTTGCAGGAAATACCAACGGAGAAGGAAGGGGTCTCTTACACGTGCGTTTGTTGCCATCTTTTGTTGTGTTGTGTTTTCCCACATGCTATGTAGACACTCTACACGGCACATTAGTATAACAAAAATCAAGTTTTGGAGAAAACATAGCTTGAAATTAGATTAACTAGTAGCAGTGGCAATAGAAGCGAAGGAAGCAACAATCTAGCTGCATTGATGTAAAACCATGTTCGTTAATCCATATACCCCCTATAATATTGCATAGATGATTTAAGTCTCATTCGAGCTCCTAGATATATTTTTGGAGATTGATACTAAACCAGTCACAGCATCACATCCAAGAAATTCTGGCAGCTAACCCACGATCCAACTCTTCTTCGTGCTTGAAAAGCTAAAAATGTAAGCGTGGTTAATGCCATTGCTACATTTTCATCTCATTCTATTATTGCTCTCATTCCAGGAACATCCAAAGCTAGTTAAGCCTGGGATTTATTGTGATGTCAGTGTGGGACACCAAGACAAGGATTTTAGGAGATTTGTAGATCAAATTGCGGTAGAAAATATTTTCCTTAGAATCAAGAAGCATGTTATGCTTGTGTTCGTTACCATCCTTTGTTGTGTTGTGTTTTCTCACGTGCTATGTAGACACTTTATGCAGCACATTAACACAAGAAAAATCAAGTTTTGGAGAAAACATAGCTCGGAATCATATTAGCTAGTAGCAGTGGCAATTAGAGTGGAGGAAGCAACAATCTAGTTGCATTGATATAAAAACATGTGAATCCATATATTTTCTCTAATATCACATGAATGATTTAAGACTCATATGAGCTCCTAAATACATTTTCGGAGAATGATACTCAACCGATCGCAACACCACGTTCAAGAAATCCTAGCAACGAACCCACTTGATCCAACTCTTCTCAGCTAAAGATGTAAGCATGGTTAATGCCATTGCTACATTTTCATCTCGTTCTATTATTACTCTCATTCAAGGCACATCCAAAACCTAGGATTTGAAAAATCAAGTTCTCGAGAAAACGTAGCTCGAAATTGTATTAACTAGTAGTAGTGGCAATTGAAGTGGAGGAGGAAGCAACAATCTAGTGGCATCGATATACAAACATGTTAATCCATATATTTTCTCTAATATCACATGAATGATTGAAGGCTCATATGAGCTCCTAAGTACGATTTTGGAGATTGATGCTCAACCGATCGCAGCACCACATTCAAGAAATTCTAGCAACCAACCCACGTGATCCAACTCTTCCTAGCTAAAAATGTAAGCATGGTTAATGCCATTGCTACATTTTCATCTCCTTCTATTATTACTCTCATTCAAGGCACATCCAAAGCTAGCTAAGCCTGGGATTTATTGTGATGTCAATCAACATGGGATACCAAAAATGAGGATTTCAAAAAATTCACAAAGTCAAATTGCAATAGAAAGCATTCTTCAATCAAGAATCATGTGAAATCTTTGTTGCACGGATCGAGAATCTACACGATCAAACGACATTGGTTCGCATAGCAAAGACATGTGAGGAACTAGCTGGTAGATACATTGAAGAAGTTCTTCCCTGGATAATGATGATCCAGCTGTAGCATTCCATACACATGTTAGAACTCATGCTCTCACTTTTGAGGAACCTAGTACCATGCTACTAGAGGAGAAGACGCAGCGAAAGACTTGTGATGGAGGTAACAGCGGAGATGTTGCATTTGCAGGAAACACCAATGCTAAAGTGGAGACGTTGCATCTGCAGAAAATACCGATGCAGAAGGGGTCCCTTACACGTGTGTTTGTTGCCATCTTTTGTTGTGTTGTGTTTTCTCACATGCTATGTCGGCACTCTACATAGCACATTAGTGTGACAAGAATCAAGTTTTGGAGAAAACATAGCCCGAAATTAGATTAACTAGTAGTAGTGGCAATAGAAGCGAAGGAAGCAACCATCTAGCTGCGTTGATGTAAGACCATGTTAGTTAATCCATATATTTCCCATAATATTACATAGATGATTTAAGTCTCGTTTGAGCTCCCAGATATATTTTTGCTACGCCAAACAACATCGGTTGGCGTAGCGAAGACATGTGAGGAACTAGCTGGTAGATACATTGAAGAAGTTCTTCCCTGGATAATGATGATCCAGCTGGAGCATTTCATACACATGTTAGAACTCATGCTCTCTCTCACTTTTGAGGAACTTAGTACCATGCTACTAGAGGAGAAGATGCAGCGAAAGACTTGTGATGGAAGCAAGAGTGGAGATGTTGCATTTGCAGAAAATACCAACGCTAAAGCGGAGGTGTTGCATTTGCAGGAAATACCAACGGAGAAGGAAGGGGTCTCTTACACGTGCGTTTGTTGCCATCTTTTGTTGTGTTGTGTTTTCCCACATGCTATGTAGACACTCTACACGGCACATTAGTATAACAAAAATCAAGTTTTGGAGAAAACATAGCTTGAAATTAGATTAACTAGTAGCAGTGGCAATAGAAGCGAAGGAAGCAACAATCTAGCTGCATTGATGTAAAACCATGTTCGTTAATCCATATACCCCCTATAATATTGCATAGATGATTTAAGTCTCATTCGAGCTCCTAGATATATTTTTGGAGATTGATACTAAACCAGTCACAGCATCACATCCAAGAAATTCTGGCAGCTAACCCACGATCCAACTCTTCTTCGTGCTTGAAAAGCTAAAAATGTAAGCGTGGTTAATGCCATTGCTACATTTTCATCTCATTCTATTATTGCTCTCATTCCAGGAACATCCAAAGCTAGTTAAGCCTGGGATTTATTGTGATGTCAGTGTGGGACACCAAGACAAGGATTTTAGGAGATTTGTAGATCAAATTGCGGTAGAAAATATTTTCCTTAGAATCAAGAAGCATGTTATGCTTGTGTTCGTTACCATCCTTTGTTGTGTTGTGTTTTCTCACGTGCTATGTAGACACTTTATGCAGCACATTAACACAAGAAAAATCAAGTTTTGGAGAAAACATAGCTCGGAATCATATTAGCTAGTAGCAGTGGCAATTAGAGTGGAGGAAGCAACAATCTAGTTGCATTGATATAAAAACATGTGAATCCATATATTTTCTCTAATATCACATGAATGATTTAAGACTCATATGAGCTCCTAAATACATTTTCGGAGAATGATACTCAACCGATCGCAACACCACGTTCAAGAAATCCTAGCAACGAACCCACTTGATCCAACTCTTCTCAGCTAAAGATGTAAGCATGGTTAATGCCATTGCTACATTTTCATCTCGTTCTATTATTACTCTCATTCAAGGCACATCCAAAACCTAGGATTTGAAAAATCAAGTTCTCGAGAAAACGTAGCTCGAAATTGTATTAACTAGTAGTAGTGGCAATTGAAGTGGAGGAGGAAGCAACAATCTAGTGGCATCGATATACAAACATGTTAATCCATATATTTTCTCTAATATCACATGAATGATTGAAGGCTCATATGAGCTCCTAAGTACGATTTTGGAGATTGATGCTCAACCGATCGCAGCACCACATTCAAGAAATTCTAGCAACCAACCCACGTGATCCAACTCTTCCTAGCTAAAAATGTAAGCATGGTTAATGCCATTGCTACATTTTCATCTCCTTCTATTATTACTCTCATTCAAGGCACATCCAAAGCTAGCTAAGCCTGGGATTTATTGTGATGTCAATCAACATGGGATACCAAAAATGAGGATTTCAAAAAATTCACAAAGTCAAATTGCAATAGAAAGCATTCTTCAATCAAGAATCATGTGAAATCTTTGTTGCACGGATCGAGAATCTACACGATCAAACGACATTGGTTCGCATAGCAAAGACATGTGAGGAACTAGCTGGTAGATACATTGAAGAAGTTCTTCCCTGGATAATGATGATCCAGCTGTAGCATTCCATACACATGTTAGAACTCATGCTCTCACTTTTGAGGAACCTAGTACCATGCTACTAGAGGAGAAGACGCAGCGAAAGACTTGTGATGGAGGTAACAGCGGAGATGTTGCATTTGCAGGAAACACCAATGCTAAAGTGGAGACGTTGCATCTGCAGAAAATACCGATGCAGAAGGGGTCCCTTACACGTGTGTTTGTTGCCATCTTTTGTTGTGTTGTGTTTTCTCACATGCTATGTCGGCACTCTACATAGCACATTAGTGTGACAAGAATCAAGTTTTGGAGAAAACATAGCCCGAAATTAGATTAACTAGTAGTAGTGGCAATAGAAGCGAAGGAAGCAACCATCTAGCTGCGTTGATGTAAGACCATGTTAGTTAATCCATATATTTCCCATAATATTACATAGATGATTTAAGTCTCGTTTGAGCTCCCAGATATATTTTTGCTACGCCAAACAACATCGGTTGGCGTAGCGAAGACATGTGAGGAACTAGCTGGTAGATACATTGAAGAAGTTCTTCCCTGGATAATGATGATCCAGCTGGAGCATTTCATACACATGTTAGAACTCATGCTCTCTCTCACTTTTGAGGAACTTAGTACCATGCTACTAGAGGAGAAGATGCAGCGAAAGACTTGTGATGGAAGCAAGAGTGGAGATGTTGCATTTGCAGAAAATACCAACGCTAAAGCGGAGGTGTTGCATTTGCAGGAAATACCAACGGAGAAGGAAGGGGTCTCTTACACGTGCGTTTGTTGCCATCTTTTGTTGTGTTGTGTTTTCCCACATGCTATGTAGACACTCTACACGGCACATTAGTATAACAAAAATCAAGTTTTGGAGAAAACATAGCTTGAAATTAGATTAACTAGTAGCAGTGGCAATAGAAGCGAAGGAAGCAACAATCTAGCTGCATTGATGTAAAACCATGTTCGTTAATCCATATACCCCCTATAATATTGCATAGATGATTTAAGTCTCATTCGAGCTCCTAGATATATTTTTGGAGATTGATACTAAACCAGTCACAGCATCACATCCAAGAAATTCTGGCAGCTAACCCACGATCCAACTCTTCTTCGTGCTTGAAAAGCTAAAAATGTAAGCGTGGTTAATGCCATTGCTACATTTTCATCTCATTCTATTATTGCTCTCATTCCAGGAACATCCAAAGCTAGTTAAGCCTGGGATTTATTGTGATGTCAGTGTGGGACACCAAGACAAGGATTTTAGGAGATTTGTAGATCAAATTGCGGTAGAAAATATTTTCCTTAGAATCAAGAAGCATGTTATGCTTGTGTTCGTTACCATCCTTTGTTGTGTTGTGTTTTCTCACGTGCTATGTAGACACTTTATGCAGCACATTAACACAAGAAAAATCAAGTTTTGGAGAAAACATAGCTCGGAATCATATTAGCTAGTAGCAGTGGCAATTAGAGTGGAGGAAGCAACAATCTAGTTGCATTGATATAAAAACATGTGAATCCATATATTTTCTCTAATATCACATGAATGATTTAAGACTCATATGAGCTCCTAAATACATTTTCGGAGAATGATACTCAACCGATCGCAACACCACGTTCAAGAAATCCTAGCAACGAACCCACTTGATCCAACTCTTCTCAGCTAAAGATGTAAGCATGGTTAATGCCATTGCTACATTTTCATCTCGTTCTATTATTACTCTCATTCAAGGCACATCCAAAACCTAGGATTTGAAAAATCAAGTTCTCGAGAAAACGTAGCTCGAAATTGTATTAACTAGTAGTAGTGGCAATTGAAGTGGAGGAGGAAGCAACAATCTAGTGGCATCGATATACAAACATGTTAATCCATATATTTTCTCTAATATCACATGAATGATTGAAGGCTCATATGAGCTCCTAAGTACGATTTTGGAGATTGATGCTCAACCGATCGCAGCACCACATTCAAGAAATTCTAGCAACCAACCCACGTGATCCAACTCTTCCTAGCTAAAAATGTAAGCATGGTTAATGCCATTGCTACATTTTCATCTCCTTCTATTATTACTCTCATTCAAGGCACATCCAAAGCTAGCTAAGCCTGGGATTTATTGTGATGTCAATCAACATGGGATACCAAAAATGAGGATTTCAAAAAATTCACAAAGTCAAATTGCAATAGAAAGCATTCTTCAATCAAGAATCATGTGAAATCTTTGTTGCACGGATCGAGAATCTACACGATCAAACGACATTGGTTCGCATAGCAAAGACATGTGAGGAACTAGCTGGTAGATACATTGAAGAAGTTCTTCCCTGGATAATGATGATCCAGCTGTAGCATTCCATACACATGTTAGAACTCATGCTCTCACTTTTGAGGAACCTAGTACCATGCTACTAGAGGAGAAGACGCAGCGAAAGACTTGTGATGGAGGTAACAGCGGAGATGTTGCATTTGCAGGAAACACCAATGCTAAAGTGGAGACGTTGCATCTGCAGAAAATACCGATGCAGAAGGGGTCCCTTACACGTGTGTTTGTTGCCATCTTTTGTTGTGTTGTGTTTTCTCACATGCTATGTCGGCACTCTACATAGCACATTAGTGTGACAAGAATCAAGTTTTGGAGAAAACATAGCCCGAAATTAGATTAACTAGTAGTAGTGGCAATAGAAGCGAAGGAAGCAACGATCTAGCTGCGTTGATGTAAGACCATGTTAGTTAATCCATATATTTCCCATAATATTACATAGATGATTTAAGTCTCGTTTGAGCTCCCAGATATATTTTTGCTACGCCAAACAACATCGGTTGGCGTAGCGAAGACATGTGAGGAACTAGCTGGTAGATACATTGAAGAAGTTCTTCCCTGGATAATGATGATCCAGCTGGAGCATTTCATACACATGTTAGAACTCATGCTCTCTCTCACTTTTGAGGAACTTAGTACCATGCTACTAGAGGAGAAGATGCAGCGAAAGACTTGTGATGGAAGCAAGAGTGGAGATGTTGCATTTGCAGAAAATACCAACGCTAAAGCGGAGGTGTTGCATTTGCAGGAAATACCAACGGAGAAGGAAGGGGTCTCTTACACGTGCGTTTGTTGCCATCTTTTGTTGTGTTGTGTTTTCCCACATGCTATGTAGACACTCTACACGGCACATTAGTATAACAAAAATCAAGTTTTGGAGAAAACATAGCTTGAAATTAGATTAACTAGTAGCAGTGGCAATAGAAGCGAAGGAAGCAACAATCTAGCTGCATTGATGTAAAACCATGTTCGTTAATCCATATACCCCCTATAATATTGCATAGATGATTTAAGTCTCATTCGAGCTCCTAGATATATTTTTGGAGATTGATACTAAACCAGTCACAGCATCACATCCAAGAAATTCTGGCAGCTAACCCACGATCCAACTCTTCTTCGTGCTTGAAAAGCTAAAAATGTAAGCGTGGTTAATGCCATTGCTACATTTTCATCTCATTCTATTATTGCTCTCATTCCAGGAACATCCAAAGCTAGTTAAGCCTGGGATTTATTGTGATGTCAGTGTGGGACACCAAGACAAGGATTTTAGGAGATTTGTAGATCAAATTGCGGTAGAAAATATTTTCCTTAGAATCAAGAAGCATGTTATGCTTGTGTTCGTTACCATCCTTTGTTGTGTTGTGTTTTCTCACGTGCTATGTAGACACTTTATGCAGCACATTAACACAAGAAAAATCAAGTTTTGGAGAAAACATAGCTCGGAATCATATTAGCTAGTAGCAGTGGCAATTAGAGTGGAGGAAGCAACAATCTAGTTGCATTGATATAAAAACATGTTAATCCATATATTTT
>NW_028229885.1:0-52186 GCF_053477565.2 Lygodium microphyllum | reverse complement strand
TGTGCATCTGCTTCGCTCCAAGACTACGTATTGCTTGGCTTCTCCTACTCCTAGAGTTCGATTTCTCCATGGTGGTACGGAAGGGAAAACAACATTACATGGCTGATCATATGTCGCGTTACCCACAGGAGAAGCCGCTGGACAAGGCATCATGGACAAGTTACATGACAGCCACTTATTCCATCTGTCCAGCGAAGGAGACCTATTCAAGGCCGATCTGACACCATACTGGGCATACGACATAGTCCAAGTGCTTGAGCATGGACTACCCGAACGACCAATAGAACAGGCACGGCTTAGGTGCTTGATCCTGAAAATCCAGCCCTACCCAGCTGATTGCAGGCCAACTCTATAGGCTGGGGCAAGACGGATTGCTGCGTAGGTGCATGTGTGAGCATGAGATGCACGATGTGCTCTCAGAGGCACACAGCGGCATTGCAGGAGGACACTTTAGTGGAGACATGACAGCACGGAAGGTGCTGCAGTCCCAACTATGGTGGCCCACACTTTTCCGTGATGCTCAGCAATTCGTCAAGCATTGTGACGAGTGCCAATGGACAAAAGTCCCGATTCGCAAGGATCAGATGGAGTTAACCCCTGTTATTGCTTGCCAACCCTTCAAAAAATGGGAGATTGACTTCATAGGACCCATCAGCCTCGCGGCGCAATACTCACAAGCCAAGTACATCGTGGTGGCCACGGATTACCTTACAAAATGGGCATTGGCGAGAGCCACACGAAAAAACGATGCTAGGATGACTGCCAAGTTCTTATGGGAGCAAGTAATCTCGTGCTTCAGTTGCCCCATTGAACTGGTTAGCGACCAAGAAACACACTTCATCAATGAAGTGATAGCCCATCTCCTATTCGCCTTTCTTATCATCCATCGCAAATCCTCACCATACTACCCTCAGGATAATGGCCAGGCGGAATCAACCAACAAAATCCTCATCAACGTCCTGACTAAAGTAGTCTCAGCCTCACGAAGCGACTGGGATAACAAGTTGATGGCAGCCTTGTGGGCCTACCGAACGGCTTATAAAACGGCCGTCGGTCAAACACCTTTTAGGCTGACCTATGGGACTGAAGCCATTCTCCCATTATAATTCTTCATCCCTAGCCTGAGAATAGCGCTCCAAGAACAATGGGAAGGAAAGGAAGCATGGACGCAACGCTTGGTCGAGCTGGAACGCCTATTAGAGACTCGTCTTCTAGCTACCCACACACTTATCTGCGAGAAAGCCCGACGCAAGAGCTGGCTTGACAAACATGTCAAGCAACGAGAGTTTGAGCAGGGTGACCTAGTGCTCCTCTACTCAGTTAAAGGACATAAGCAAAAGATGAAATTCAGAGGTCTCGGACCCTTCAAGGTTCGGGCAATCAGCCGAATTGGTAACGTCGAGCTTGAGACACTGGATGGTGAAGGAATAAGCTTCTTCAATGGCAGCCGTGTCAAGAAGTACTACCCTCCCACTCATCCTTTGCATGAGCCACCAATGGTGGAACCGCCTGTCAAAATACGAGTGATCACAATTACTGAAATCTACGAGAATGAGGAGGAGCCTGTAGAACCCACCTACCTCTGTGTCACGGTCATTGCCAAGCAAACGTGCTCCTTCAACGCCTTGATTGATGAGGGGGAAGATTTCAATGTCTTAACACACAAGCATTGGATCCAACTCGGCAAACCACTACTTCATCCCACAACGGCCAAATTAAGCCCATATGGGGCTCAATCCTATGCGCTTCTCGGCACATGCAGTGTCGCCGTTTCTATCGAGTTTGAAACTGTCCCCATGCTGTTTTACGTATTGCCAAGTACCACGGATGCAGGCACAGAGTCATTGCTCGGGCGAATCTTTAAAAAATAGACTCACTGCAATGTTGATTATGAGTCACAGCGCATCCAGTTAGCGATCGGCAACATGCGCATTGTCACAGCTTTCAGCAAGGGCCTCGTAACACCATCACCGTTCACAGGGCCATCGATAGAAACAGCCATAAGTAAGACTAAGAAGGGGATAATGCATATCTGCCGCTCCCAGATCCCCATAAACCACAGGCTGCAGCAATCAAAGCAAAACCCCAACAGCCTCGCTTGCAATGGGTACCTAAACAGCCTCGAGAACCGCCTAGGACTAGATGCGCATGTCTGCATAAGACCTACAAATCTAAATCTCGGAAACCAAGACGCCATCACTGCAAGCGCCACGTGATTAAACAAATATGGGTCCCTAAAATCCTCCTACATGCGCACGGCTACTATGAGGGGAATGCCTTGCTATGGATCCCTAAGTTCCCTACTGCCAAAAGCACTAGTCCTATGCCGACCTCAAGTCTGATCAGCCCATGTCCCCCGATGCCTCAAGACCATGGGCTGCAGTGCTCTCCAAAACCCCAGTCATCCGACCCCTCTACGCGTCAACCCAAGAGTGTCGCACATGCCTATCAGCCCAAACAACGGCCACCACCACAAGTGGCAGCATCCGACCAAGTCAACCCGCCGCTCCACAGCCTAGCTGACTACAACAGCCTAACTGCTATGATCAAACCCGACCCATCCATCTTGCCAACAGCCAGGTTGCTGACTCAAACGGACTCCTAGCCGCAACTCTGTACAGTCAAAACATCCAGTTCCAGCAAACCTCAACCACCTGACGGCCTTAAGCCCTCCTATGAACGAAAGTCATTTCTAACACTGGCCGCTGACCTTGTAGAGGACACTGGAGATGATGTGGTGGACTGCATCAAACAGCTCGATGCCACCTTTGTTGCACTAGCCCTCAGCTATGACCGCCTGGACTTGGGTCTATTAGCAGAACCCTTTGCAATAGACGTGCGCAATATGCCTTGTTCTTGGGAGACGTTTGAATTCGCCTTTGCACAGGCTTCTCGCTCTGCCGTTGAGTTGCTCGCTAGCGAGGTCTCCAAAGAGCAAGCCATTAAACAACGCCTCATCACATCATTTGACCCTCGGACAACGTTTGCCATCACCGACCAAGAGATCGCAAGGTTATCCCACCTGGCTGATACGGGATCACCCTTCCTGAGGCAGTGGTACGCTCTTAGGTTGCAATGGGAAGTCGATGGATGTTGCATAATGACCAACGCCGAGCCATCAAAACGGCCGAGTATGATCCCACCTACATCGCGCCTACCTCGTATAGAGTGTTAACCACTCTTCGGGGTCAACCCATGGACGAACATATCACATGCCACCCCTATCTCGACCGCCTCTTAACAGAGGAAGAGCTCCACATCGCAAGTCGGTTCAACTCCGGTGATTTCCTCACAGATGTCCTCACGTACATCACACATGTAGGAATTCGACCCTTTGATCTGGACTGCGCTGCACAACTGGAATATAACCCCAACTTCTATGCTTGGCTCCTACACAAATAAAGATGAACGCCTTGGCCCCACAACCTCCAATCCTGGGACGAATTCTTCTTTTTCAAGGGGGGAAGGGGTGGTAAGGGGATAAACGAAATAAAATATAAAAAGTAAACCAAGTGTGAAACGCATAAAATTGAAATGAAAATATAAAAGGTGGTGATAGAAGTCTGAAAGGCAAAGTTAAGGCTATGGTTAATAAAATCTGCTATGCTTTTGTTTTTCCAGCAAATTAGTTGCCAAAAAATACTAAAAATGGAAATGGCTAAATGTGCAGGTGGCGACCATGGCAAGCCAGGACAAAGCAGGCAAGCTTTCCTTCTTGGAGGAGGAACAAGTAAAGTACGGCCTCACGGTAGAAACAAGAGCTTTCAACCAGTTAAAGTTCCGCCACGTCTTCAACCTGGAAGACGTGGTCATTGAAGAACCGGCGGTACGTCAAATCATAGAGCAGTGCCACCTACAGAAGTACTTGGACACAATGGGCCGAAGGATAGACTATACCCTGTGCGCTGATTTCTTGCGTACCTTCAACAGAAATAGGGGCATTGCCACGGTGCGTGACAAGGAAGCTACCAGATAGGTGCAGATCGAGCTAACCCCCGAGTTGGTGGAAAGGGCACTAGGCCTGCCAAATAAGATGGAAAGGAAGCCAAAAAGAGACATCTATGCCATGTTGGGGATGGATAAAGTGAAGGTTCACACCAATGACGGAATTAGCCTGGCCAACATCCCCAACCAAGAAATTCAGCTGCAGGCAAAGATGGTACATGCCCTGTTCTCAAGCCAGAGGTTCAACAATATTATGACCCGAATCAACGTACCTCTGCTAGACAGCATTGCGGCGCAATCGCTGGATGAGGTGAACCTTAATGGGTTCGTAAGAAAGACAATTGAGGCTTCGAAAAAAGCCCTGGCGACAAGAGGAAGAGCCGTGGTAGGAGAGTCCCCATCATCCCGATCGACCCACAAGGCATCATCCTCCAAGGCCTCCACCATAGGGTTTGGAGGTGTCCTTACGGCAATCATCCAAGAAGCGATAGGGTAGGGACAAGCAGGAGAAGACAAAGAGGGAGGTGACGAGGAAAGTGGCGAATCACCGTCACATTCCCTGCCTCACACGAAAGAGCAACAGAGGTCGTCTGATGAGACAGAAACGGACGCCGACGAGGAGGGAGAATCCCAGGCTACACCACAAAGGCACACGGAACAACGAACTAAGGCCCCACATGGAAGAAGAGAGGAGGAGCGAAAGAAAAAAGAGAAGGAAGATCTGGAAAGGGCCCGAAGGGAGTCGGTAAGGGATGAGGATGAAAGAAAAAAGAAGGCCGAGGAGGAGCTGAGAAGGAAGGAAGAGGAAGAATTGGAGCTGGCAACCCGTCGCTCCATCATCCACCGTCTTTCACGATATAGGGGTGAGGGGTTGCACAATTGATCCAATATCTGTTTCATCTGAATTCTCCAAGAAAAACTAGATGAATGCATAGCTAACATAAACATTACTCTGAAGGTCAAGAATCGTTTCCAAAATTCGTTACTCTGCCATAATTCAAAAACATACATTAACAAAGAAAAGAAAACATGTCCTAGGCAATATTTTTTAAAAATATTTTTCTTAAGCTTATATCGTATTCTATACCACAACTGCGCTCTAATACCAACTATGAGATGTCCGTCAGTCTCAATCCACGGCACATCTTTTAGTAGTCTATCAATAAGTTTTCCAAAAATGATATTGTCTAGTGCTCCCTTGGAACATCATGGGGTTTGTCACTTAGGCCCTATTGAGTCTACTTTGCAACGAGAGAGTTCCAACTGAAGCCACCAGGATTGACCTAAATTTTTAGGTTTCTAAAATCAGAGAGTTTCCTAACATCCAATTAGTGTCAGTAATTTCAAGTTCCTGCTTCTACAGGATTACTTGATCTAAAACAAACTTGCCATTGCACTTGGTTCAAAGAGAATGGGAGACTGAGAGAAGTGTAGTACATCAATCCTCATGCCCATAAGGCAAAATCCCATTTTGGCCCCCTAAACCAATGTAAGTTGGTTATGCCTGGTCAATTTATCATCTTCATATTTCTATTGTCGATTTAGAAAAACTCCCAGCTAACCAAGACCACCCTACCATTAGACGGACTCGTCGGGGGTTACGCCCACCCACTTTCTTTTTATGACAAAATCATCTTTAGTTTTTTAATTATCTACAACACATTTATTGGAACATATACAACCAGCTTCCTTAATTAGTTTGTTAAATCACATATTCCTTCACATAATTTATCTCATAAACATGCATACAATTCAAACAATCCTTGATTAAAACAAACTTCTTTATTATATTGGAAGCTTATTACAATTTCCATCTTTTCGACCCTACGGAAGATACACAGAATTCCACGAGGGTATTTTTCCCACCAAGATTCCACCCTTGTAACTAGTATTTAGGGTTTCAAGATCCCATCCTGGGTCACGAAGAGACTTGTTAGATTCTAGGAGCAATGTAGGAATTACGGCCAGAGCCCCCCTTGACACCCACATTTCCTACTGCCCGAGACTATCCCTATGGACAAACCTTTCGCTAATGGAGTTGGTCTAAGCCTCACGAAGCGATAACCACGACCCCCTTGGAGTAGGGTCTCGCATTTTGTAGCCTAGCACGATTTTTTCTTTTATTCTATTTGTTAATATTTTTAATCAAATATCTAAATTCTAACAAATATAAATAGTCCTTTCAAACTTATATCAAATGATGCAATGACAATCACACGATCGTGTAATTCACAGCTTCCAAAGCCAAGGTAGACCTTATCCTAAGGTAACCTTACATTCTAATGAGGAATCTCCTCCCCGTAAAGAAGTGTTGAGTACATCTCTTACAACATGTTAAGCAAGGCATGAATTACCCGTTTAGGCTATCTTACCCAACATAAGTGAAATTCCTTAAAGAAATATATTGTGCAAATAACTTAATGAGATGACTTATACATCCTTTAAATAGAGTTTCACTTTTCATAACAAGCGTTAGTCAACACTTGACCTTGTCATGTTTGACCATAACTATATTGAATGCACATAAAGACATATGTGCAATGAACTTCTGGCAATTATCTCCAACATGATTTTATGATTTCGAATCTCTAGCTACAATTCATAGCAATTAATTGCTTATACTTGTACTAGTAGGCTTTCTAGATAAAATTGACAATTCATGTAAGTGAAAAATATGAAAGCTAATATTTTATGTAAAATTTTATATGGTGAAATAATAACTTAGTAATGAATAACCCGGTTTGGTACGAGGGCATTGGAAATTTCATCTTTGCTCGGGCTTGCGTTCACCACACCCGATGTTTCGGTGGTAGTGGCAACTCCGGTAACCTCGAGCACTCCCGTATCTCTGGCAATACCCATTCCTTGATCAGTTTCAATGGTTCCCATGGTCCTTCCACCTCGTCACTTTGGAGCCATCGTCCGCAAGCGTGTTCGAGAGATAGAGAAGGAAAAATAAATTCGAGATGGGGGAGCGTAAGAGAATATGACTTAGTCATAGACCGAGATAGGGGAATTGAGCTAACTCTCTCCCTCGCAGCCTCTCAAGATAACTCCTCTCTCTCTCTCTCTCTCTCTCTCTCTCTCTCTCTCTCTCTCTCTCTCTCTCTCTCTCTCTCTCTCTCTCTCTCTCTCTCTCTCTCTCTCTCTCTCTCTCTCTCTCTCTCTCTCTCTCTCTCTCTTTCTCTCTCTCTCTCTCGCTCCGTCTCGCAGTCTCTTAGAAGGGTATCATCCTACCTCCCTCCCTCTTGTAGCCTCTCAGGGGTTTCTTCTGCCTCCCTAAACTGCTCCCCATGCCTCATATTTATAGCTAAACAAGAGAAGAAGGGTTGCAGCCAGAAGAAGAGCTCTTTATGAAGGGGATCTTAGAAAAATTAGCAATCTGATGCTCAAATCATAAATCTGATGATTTCGTTGGCTCCAAAAGGGGGGGTAAAACCCCCAAGACACTTAATTAGAAATCTTCCAGATCACTCCTTCTTCTTCTCCTTGTTCAAAGTGTTATTTACTGCTTGTAAACTGCAATCGCGATGCACGCGATTTCGTCAATCCTTTATTTTTTCATTAAATCTTCAAAAATGGCTTTTAAAAAAATCACTTATTTTTTTACATGACATCCTATTCTAGAATTTTCCATAGCTTTTTAGGATATTTATAAAAAAATAATATCTAAAATATACTAGTTTTATCAAAAAATCTAGTATTTTTGGACCATCCATACTATACACATTAACACTAGTGACTAATATGGCTCATAACTCTCGTTCATGTTATAACTTCCATGACCGATGGCTACAGTCCTTACCAAGTTATTAATTGACTAACTAACTTTCGAACTAACCAACTAACTTTTAATTATGTGGAAGTATTACAAATATCCTCAACATATCTAGATCAACAATATCAGCATCTATGGAATTTTTTACATTACTAGACCTAGCAAAGTTATAAGGCCTTAGGCCAAGTTCACAACATCTTCATATGTCACCCTAGTCTCTCCCCTTGCTCCCCTCACTTTCTCTCCAAAATAGACCTTAGATTCTATGTTACAAAGCAACTACCTAATCCAAAGGTCACAAATAGTATTGAGAAGGCCAAGTTAGTAGAAAATGATGCCATGACACGATTGTACCTTCAAATCTCAAATCCCAGATTGTTTGCCCCTTTGATTTTAGCAAAACCACTTATCGATACCATGAAGATGCAAGAGATGAACTAGATAAGTGCTAATTAGTGGTTAAGAGGCCTAACAATCCCAAATTCCTCATGATTGGGGAGAGGGGAGCCCTTTTTTTTTGCACCTCTTAAAACCCATGAAATCATGAATTTACAAATGGTTAGATTTAGGGAAACACTCTTAGATGTGAGATCTTAATTTTCTTTGCCTCTTTTTTGCCACAAAAATCATGCAAAATGACGTATTCTATCAAAAGATCAATCTTTAATCTTTCTCTCTCCTCTTTCTCTCTCACCATGGTAGGTGTTTATACAAGCTCAGAGGAGGAGGGAGAGGAAAAATGAGTCATGAAACATGATGTGATGTAAGCAATGGAGTGAAGGAGCATGAAGGTGCCTAGTAGTGGTTGTGTGAAGCATTAGTGGGTTGCTTACACGATCTCGAAATCATAAAGAATAAGTGGTTTTATGAAATATTTTTACGATAAGTCTCGTTTTATCTAAAAATAGTTAAATATAAATTATATATGTGCATAAAAAGTATTATTATTGAGAAAAGATAACAAATATATTGTCTAAATGCTTATCCAACATGATTTTTATAATAATAATTGGGTTTTAGAAGACGTTCATATGTGTAAAATGAGTAAAATTACAAAAAATGGGGTTTTGAGGAGAATCAAATGATTAGATGATCTTAATGTTGTGGAATAATAAATATATATGTATACAATGTTTGTATTGGTTCCATGGCATGGAGATTTCTTGAGCTTGGCCTCAAATTGTGTGCTAAGGTGAGTTTCTATGTGATTTTTCTCATTTCACTACATATCTAAGAATATGACAATGCTTGCAAAATCTATCAAAAGGGGGTTGTGAGAAGGGAAAAATGAGATTAAATGTGATGATTATATGATCTTTTTAATTTATATTTAGGTTGATTCTTTTAGTATAAGAAAGACAATAGCATGGGTTTTCTCAGTGCTATCTTCTACACACCACATGTATGAAAAGATATGATTGTGCACATGTAATACAATGTTGATTTTCTTTTGTTTATATACTTTAGAGTATTCCACCTTGTATGAAAAGAGCATAAAAGCATGGTTTTTTTAAAAAAAAAACTCCTAAATGCATTACAATTGTTTTAAAAACCCATTGACCTACTTGGGTAGAAGAGGATCCCTAGCTGTAGGTTAGCACTTTTTTATCGTGAAAAAGGTTATGTAAGTTTATCAAAAGTCTCTTGGAATGATAAATATCAAGAGAAAAGTATGTTACGAGGTTTTATACGATTGTCAAAACGTTTGGGGTCGAAATTCTACGAAGGGGGTAAGAGACACTAGGGTGAAGGGAGATTCAAGGAGAGGAATAGATGGAAGAGAAGAGGTTTAAAGAAATAGAAGATGTAAAAAAATACTCATAGAGGTGAAGCCTGCCAATTTGTTTCTGCATCCTAAGAAGATAAGTCTCTTATAGACAAAAAACGTGCATAAAACAATAGCTTCCTCTCTATTGCTCAAACTACCAATCTAATGCTTCCATTAGCTCCGAAAAGAGGATAAAATATCATGGTCAAAATTCTCACAAATCACTCATTCTTCTTCTCCCAGTTCAGAGTGTTGTTTGCTACCTATAAACCGCGATTGCGCATCGCGTGATTTCGCATCGCTCGATTTCGCTAATCCTTCTTTTTGCATAAAATCCCCCAAAAATGGCTGAAAGCCACTTGCTTTTTTAAACATGTCATCATATTCTATAAGTTATCTACAACTTTTGGATGTTTACAATAAATAATATCTAAAATATAAAAAATAGGCTAAACTTATCCAAAAATCTAGTATTTTTGAACCATCCTCACTACGGACACTGATACTAATGGCTAATATGGCATTGACTCTCTAGATCAATAAGAAAGACAAATGACGATGCACTCTAGAGTTTTTCACACTGTGTTCGTGTAGTGGCACGACTTCCACCCTCTCTTAACCTGCACATCCTCTGGCATATATCAAATTCTTATGGATCTACAGTGTCATAAGAAGTATCCTCTGTCAATGTCTTCATCTCCTACCTCTTCTTCTTCCATATTCTCATATTCATGCTTAGTATCCAACTCCTTCAACTCATATATCAAAGTCTTATGGATCTACAGTGTCAGAAGAAGTATCCTCTGTCAATGTCTTCATCTCCTACCTCTTCTTCTTCCATATTCTCATATTCATGCTTAGTATCCAACTCCTTCAACTCATATACTAAAGGCTCCCTATGTTTAAAGAGCTTGATACATTTTCCAGTCACTAGAATCCTTAGAGTTGTCCCATCCATCTCATTTAAGGCATAGGTAGCATTGTCAAAAACAAACATTACCACATATGGACCACCACCACTTTGCCATCTTTCGACTGGCACTATGCTAATTTTCCAAGTTGTTGTCATAAACCAACACCTAGTCCCCTTCTTGTATAGCTCGTGGTCAAAGTGTGTGTCGCTTGTCAAACCTCTTATTGTTCTTGATCCTTGTAGTTTTCAACTTTTTCATGGCTGCTTCAATGTCTTTAGGTCTTCTTTCTAACTATCTAATGCATAGAACCAACAATTCTTCTCTATTCAAACCCTCTTCCCATGGTAGAACACTCCAAGTAGCAATAATCTCCTCAATAGGCATGATTGGTTGTTGTCCATACATTAATTCAATAGGCATATATCCTGTAACTGCACTATGAGTGGTCCTATCAGCCCATAAAGTAAAGGGTAATATTCTTGGCCACTCTTTCATTCTGCCCTTGTATGACTTTGCTAATGCTTTAATGATAGGCTAATGACCTCTTTCACTTTTGCCATTTGCTTCATGATTGTAAGCTGAACACAACCACACCTGCAAAAGACTTCTTCCAATAAGAACCTACAAACTTCTTAGTAGTTTTTGTACTAAGAGCTCGACCTTCCACTTGATTTGTCAAGTCTTCTTGTGTAAGTACAATATATCTCATATTCCATAAACCTGTAAGCATGGTAACCAAATCAACTACCCATTTATAATGCATTGACAATGGATAGGTTGGTTGCAACCCATCTCTATGATTTACCATGGAATACATCTAACAGACATTGCACGATTCCACATAATTCTCCAAATCTTTATACATGTTCTACTACCAATACTTGTCTATGATCTTAGCAAATGTGCCCCAAACTCCTCTATGTCTAGCCCATAAGCTTTCATGAAACTCCTGCATCACCTCTTGTTGAGAAGCCATATCTCCCAATACACGTACTGGAGCTCCTCTCTTTTTCTTTGCATGCTTCCATAAATATCCATCTTTCAAGAAAAACCCATAAGCTTTTCTTTTAATCCTTTTGAATTTAGCTTCAGGCCACTCAACCTTCTTTGTCATGAGGCTGAGATATTGGTCTATTTTTAGCCAATCATCCTCATATAACTCTTCCAAAAATTGTGTTCTCACTGAAGCATAACACTAATGATGATTTCTCACTACTGTCCATCTCTTCTCCATGGATATAAGTTCTTTTCTTACTGTTGAAATCCCTATTCCAACAGCTATACTTGTTGTATTTGTTGTTGTGATAGTTGTACTGGCATTAATGACAACTGTACTTACTATTTTCATATCTATACCTATAGTAATAGCAGTTACATACTCATTTCATGCTATCATGAAGTCATTTTTGGCACCTATCATGTCATCCTCTTCATCTTCCATCAACTCCTCTTCATCTTCAAACCTTGCTCGTGGAAGCATGTAAGCCACGGGCTTTTCTCTACCTGCAATGTGCTGAAAATGAGGATTAAGGGACTTTATATATGCAATCCACCATAACATGGCAATATCAGGAGTTGAGCAATTTACTATCATGCCCAATAGAGGTAGACAATCAGTCTCTACCACTACATGAGCTCCCATAAAATACTCCCTATCACACTTAACTATTGTCACTACACCCCAAAGCTCTCTTTTGACTTAAGAATACTGCCATTGTTGTTCATTGAGGACCTTTGCTCCAAACCAAATGGCATACATATTCTCATCAGCATCATCCTGACCCACTACCCAACCAATGCCAATTGGGCTTGTATCCACGATGAGAATAATAGGTTGTCATTCTCATACTTTGCTCTCTTTAGTGTTGGGGCTAAAATCAATAAGCTCTTTAACTTCTAAACTATCTTGGTATGTTGTTTACCCCATCAAAACTTTTCCTCTTTTCTCAAGAGCTGATATAAACTTTTAGCCACATGAGCAAAATGCGGAATCCATATCAAGTAAAAGACACATACACCCAAAAATCTTCATCATCACAATGATCTTCATTATGGTCTAAACTTATTAGAAGAGTCATAAGAACAAAATTATGGGTACGTTAATGATCAACTTGACCTTACTACAATTCCCACATCCCTCACAAGGCAATACCACCATGGGATGATGTCCAATGTTTTATTCTCACAAAAAAAGCATACTATTTTTACAATTTCTAGTACCAGAAGATTAGATATCCATAAAATTCCAACCCATAAAGCTTAATTTTTGGTGGCACAAAGAAAACTCCAAAGAAAAATGCACTTGTCAAAATGGAAGATGTAATTTACCACAAAAAAAATGTGGTTAAACATTCCACATGTCAAAATGAAATGTGTCTGTGACCCCAAATACATTGGCACTCTAGGTTAGTTTGCTCCTTAGAAATGTATTTATGCCATGGTTGGCCAACTATGAATGGATACTTTTATCAATCACTATTATAATGGTTTTTACTCAAGTCTCTTCAAATAGAAATATTCTTATTGTAATCGAGTATAAATTATGTGTGTGGTCACTAGTTGCAAACTCTTTGCACTAGCTTTATGGAATAGAAAAGCCATTCCATACCCAAACCCAACATAGGGGTATGTTGACATTTCCAACTTAACTACAAAGTATACCAACAATAGTGAGCACCATTCTGAGCTATAGAAAGTTCATCCAAAAGTGTATGACCATATATTCCATAAAAATGTAGACAAAGTTTGGAACCCAAGCATTGGAACACAAAATACATCTCAGAAGACAACTACTCATAAGCAATACATATCAATGGACTAGACTAACTTGATTGCTCCTAGTAGCATTACACTAGTGGAAGGTATTAGGGAAATCATTAGGTTTCAAGAAGGGTCATGATCCAAACTATGAGTCAAATGAGGAAGTAAAGAGGAATAAATATGGGCTCATAGTCAAGAGAAAAGGGATAAGCTAGGAGTATCCATGTGAAGATGACTCGAGGAGAAGTGGAAACAACCAAAGAAGGAGGAGTAGCAGGAGTGGTCAAAAAGGAATGATCCAACCAAAGAGAACACATCACTTCTTCCTTTATCCTTATATAGCTTGTGGCACTTATGTTACCATAAAATCCTATTGGCATAATCCTTAGCTAATGCACCGCCTTACATTACTATGTTGTTGCCACCAAAGTTGATGACCTTTTCTTGCCACCTTTCATGAATGCTATTTCAAACTACCTCTCAAGCTACCTTTGCATTTGCAAACGATAGGCACGGAGGACTTGAACCCACGTGAGTTATTTTTTAATGGTGCCTTTGTCTTTGGAAGCAAGTGTGTCTTATGTAGGGTTGAGAGGTGTAGGTGCGAGGTTGGGTGTAGGGTTTGGCAGAGCCAATAGTGGCAAATTAGGTGGGAGAGTAAGTTTCAGATGCAGGGGTAGAGTCAAAGCTGGAGGGAGTACCAGGAGTGAGGAGTATTGAAGGTTGTTGTGCTAAATCTAGAGTTCCATGTGGGCTTAGTACAAAGGCTACATGATTTGGTGAGCAAGAGATCTTCCACCAAGATCTCTAGGTAATAGGCACCGAGCCACGAAGCTTACAATCATGCTCCATCCGTGATACTACAAGTTGTCAAATCAAGATCTAAATTAGTTCATCTTGATCACCCCCAACATCTTGGAGGGAGTAGATACACATCATGCACTTGGATACAAGGGCCTCAAATTGCATCAACGTCCCCTTGAGTTCCTCTACTTTGGCATGGGGCTTGATGTCTACTACCACCTCTTCTACTACTATGCACTTACTAGCCACTTTTGTCTTTGTGTGGCGATCTCTAGTCTCTTCCTTAGACTTCTTCACCAAGGTGCACTTCTTCTTTAATGGGGTAGGAGCAACAGCCACTTGAGCTGGTGTGGGGTTTGGGATTGACTGGGATTGGCTCAGGATGTGGGTGTCCTCTCGTGACATGGTCTACTTCAAGATTTTCTAGACTGCTGGGGGGATGCACATCATGAGTACTTCCGCTCAACATGCGCATCAGCCACAGGAGTTGGTAGTGACCACTCTATAGGACTTCAACACGTTCTAAGGCCTCATCTCATTATTTCTCAAGAGCCTTACAGTGCTCTATGAGTATCAGCAATTTAGGATCCTAAGAGGAGGTGCCAGTGCCAAAGTCAAAGAGGTCCTAGTTAGGGCTTGTGGTGAGGGACTTATCATCATTGGGGGGGAATGACCTTGTCTTTGAGGATGGTCTTCCCTTTGCAAGCTGCATGCAACCTATTGGTGGTACAAGACCATGCGAAGGGTGTTCACCGAGCATGCTCTCTTTCTCCAAGCTATTGCACATCAGGGATAATGAGGGTTTTGAGGCCACCCCTACCACAAGCTGCAACATTAGTGGCAACCAGGGTGGGAGAAGGGGCTGCTAGCATTTTTCCAAGCTCTACAAGCATGTATTGGGAAGGAAGGGTGAGGGTGGAGGTTGTAACCTTTTGCTAAAGTGTGGTTGTCGAGTTGGTGGTGGAAGGAGAGGCAATAGGTGTAGATATAGATGGTGCTATGGCATCGCTATTAGTAATGGCTAGGGAAGGTATTGGAAGGATGAGCTATTGAGACTAGGCATGGGCATTGAGATCATTGTCTGGATGCAAAAAAGGTGGTAGTTGGGAGCAAGGATCTAAGAGGGCAGCCCATAATCTCTGAATTGCTTCTTCCTATGTATCCCATAGGTCCATTTAGAAGCTGGCCTACAAGGTATGCACTATATCCAAATCGATAAAGTGGTAGTTCTCTAAGTGTTTGGCTACAACAAGTTGTCCACGAAACAATGTCAACTCTACTATAGCTTGATGGTACTAGTCCTAGAGGGACTCTACCAAATCCAACCATGTTTCCTGATAGGCCTCAAGGCACTGTCCTTGCTTGTGAAGCTCCTCCTACTATGAGCTACTGCTTAACTTGGGTCCAAGAAGGGGCTCATTGTCTTGTCACACCTGATGTACTTCACCTTCTTACAGGAACCGTACATATTGTTGTAATACCTAGTGGCATTGGAGACCTTTTTCCACATACTTGAGACAACACAAGGCAATCTCTGGGAAGAACTTAGTTGAAATGATGAGTTGCTAGGCAGATGTGAGAGTGGTAGCCAAAGTGGTTGGGATGATTACCGAGATACCAATCGTGATGCCAGTATCAATAGACTAGTGGGCAGTTTGCACTTCCTCCTCCCTAGGGTGCTTTTGAGCCTAGGCAATTTGTTTGAGAAAAGCAATGCAAGACTTTAAGTTCAACTTGTTGTGGTTAGAATAGGAGGGACTTGCTTCTAATATGGTGGGGGTAGGGTCCTCATGAGTTCCTTGGGTCACACACTTGCCTTCTATGGTAATTGGCTCGAGCTTGCTTGTAGAAGTGCTAGCCACCTCCTCCTATACTACATTCAACTATCCATCTATGATAGCCTTTTTAGAAGTTTATGGTGATGAAGGGGAGGGGTGTGCTACCTTGGTAGTGCGAAAGAGAGTGAGTAGGGGCTACAACAATGGGAGGTGGAAACATGAGGGTGTAGTGCTGGTTGCACATCACTCACAAGGACTTGGCGTCATTCTTGCATTGGAATATGCATCTACATTTAGAGCAGAGGCACTCCAAGAAGACGTTGGCCCATGTGATAGCAAGGGTGTTGGGGACGAAGAAAAAGGAGACCACCTTGCATGATACATTTAAGGTTTTATTGTGCAAGTAAAGAGCCTAAAAAAAAACTTAAGTTCCTGGAGCTTTTGTTTGTTTTTTTTGGAGATGGAGCTGAGGTGGTACTCATTTTTGTAGACCGAGCTGAAGAGGGCATCCTTCTCCTTTTTTGGAAGCACAATGGGGGTGTCAAGTGTATCGTCCATAGGGAGGTGAGCTTCTCCTACACCCATTGAGGGGTGAGCTTGTAGCCTTGGTAACCAAGGTGCATATGGTGGCTTTGTGCAACTGAAGTAGGATGGACTCTAAAGTAGGATGTACTAGTGTCAAATCCCATGGAAGGGTAAGAAAAGTGTTGAGGCATAGGCTATTCACCCACAGAAGGATAGGCTCCTTGGTCTCAAAGGTGAGACTAAGGACGGAGGAGAGTGATGCCATGGATGGAAAAGATGAAGCTATAAGCCAAGGAAATGACAAGTGTGAGAGGGTGCTGATGTGGGAGCTTTCACTCAACCGCCAAGACCCACGGACCGCCTATTGTTTCAAGCGTTCCAAGCGAGCTCTAATGGCTATCTCTCACCTACCCGACGCGCCGTCGATCCTACAAGTGTTGTGAGTTTACCTTGATGCCCGATCGAGTAACCCTCCTCTCTCTTGCACTCCGGTAGCTCCACGACTCTTGATGCTAGCTCAAGCATCCTCAAGCCTCCTCCATCTCCAAGCTCCATCCTCCATAGCCGTGCGCATAAGAGAAAAAGAGAGAAGAGAAGAGAAGAAGAGGAGAGGAGATGATGAAGAGCTTCACCCTCTTGATCCCTCACTCTCACACACACTCACTCCCTCACACTCTCACACTCCCTCTCTCAAGAGCACACACAAGCAAGGAGGAGAGAAGAAGAGAGGAAGAAGAAGACTCTTTTTGCCACACACCAAAGAATAAGCTTCTCATTCATTTTTCAACTTTATATACATGCCCTAATTTCCATGGGTGGTCTCTGCCTTTTTTACATGGCCGGCCATTAGTGTAGGCCCCTTTTCTCATTGTCCTTCTATCTTCCTAGCTTCCTTTCCGCCGCCTGTCTACATTTACAAATTGCACAGGTGAGAGCCCGGCGCTCTTTTACAAGATTTCAGGGTGCGCCTTTTCATTTTAAAATGCGCCTTTTTTCCCTTTTGCATTTGCCTTGGACTTTTAAGGTTGCCCTTGTACTTTTGGTCTTCTTTCCTCTTCTTTCTTCCGTCGGGCTACCTTTTTTCCGCCTTTGCCCTGCGTCTTTTCCACTTTCTTTTGCTTTCTTTGTGTTGGGGTTAACATTACCCCCCTCCTAGACGAGTGCTAGTCCCATGGCACTGCGGTGGGCCGTAGTGGCTAGTTACGTCGGCCTTGAGGCGGAACAGTTAGGCCAGGGTTGGGAGGATTGAGAGGTGATGGAGGTTGGGGATGATGACCAGGAGGGATTCCGGCGTGCGTTAGGCTCCATGAAGATGCTCGGCATCTGTCACACGGTTGTGGCACTGGTTACGTAGCCGGTCGTCTGTTGAGTATGAGAAACGCTTGAAGCAATAAGCCATCCCTTAGGATGATGGTATTGGAGGGATTTATTATGAAGAAACCCCTCAAATGCGGTTTGGCTTGCAAACCCGTGGCTTCGATTGAAGATCCTTGTCTTTGAGGTGAAGGTCTTTAGTTTTGAGTTGAAGGTCTTCAGGCTTGTGGAATCAATAAGCGATCCGCGGATCTTGAGGCGTTGGGCATGGATCATTGGACGAGGTGGTTCCAAGATCTATGACAATGGCAGCTCTGCCTTGACGTGATTCACTCAAGGTGGCCATCGCAAGCAGGTGGCCAGGTGCCGGTACAGGAAAAGAAGTGTTGATCATTAAGGGAAGTTGTGGGCGATCCTCCTCCGCGGGTGGCCCTGTCTTGAAGTGCAAACATAACCTGCAAGAAAAGTTGTGCACTCCCTAAGGGGTGTGTCTGTCTTGCTGTGTAGTGCGTGGTGCGTGTGGTAGTGAAACTGGGAGATGGGTCTAAGCCCTTGGTAACATCCCACACTTGAGGACCCAGTTCGTGCTTTGTTGGCGGTGCGGTGCAAGTCTTAGGGTGACAAGTCTGAACGTCCTGCCCTTGATGTGCCCTAAGTGTGAAGTGGGGAGGGGGGGGGGGCTAGGGAGGATCCTAGATGCGGTGATTGTGGTGCATCTTTTTTTTTTGCATGAGGAGGCGTATATATGGAGGAAAGCAGTACAAGGGCATGACAGGAGTTTACTCCTCGTCATCTGAATGGTGGGTAGGGTTTGGCGGAGGGCGAAGGGCGAAGGGCGGAGGGCCTTGTTAAGAAATTTTCGACTCAACAAGTAGCCTTTGATGTGGAGGCGGGTTTTGAGGGTGGTGGTAGAAAGGAAGGGGTGGTTGCACTGGGTGAATTTGCTGTCGTTCATGTCTTCGAGTAGTGCACCACAGAAAGATGGCAAAAGAGAAGCACGCATCATGAGGCGAGTCATGGTGTTGCTGTCTATGGCGTTGGGGTCAAAATAGAGGGGTGGGAGGTGGCGTCCTTGGGGTGCGGGCTCTTGGTGGACTAGGATCCTAATTAACCTAAGATAATTACAAGTGGTGACGAATGCGGGGTCGGGACAAGAGGTGAACTTGCTAAGGAATTTATCTATAGAGCTATACAAGTCGAGGAGGGTGAAGAGAAGGGCATCCCTATGGGAGGTGCTATTGGTATTATAGATGATGGGGAAATCGAACCTGCCGTGGATGGACGGATTGAAGTCTACCCCTACCCTTCGAGGATACGGCATAAAAGTGGGATCATTTCTCTCTGAAGGGAGGGTGTTGCAAAATGCCATCCATGCTTCCAGGTTGACGTCAAAAATGCGTCTCCTCCAAGTGGGTTGGCAATTATAGCCTTCCACTGTTCTAGGCACCTGGAGGACTTTATCTTGCCAAAACTCGCGGTCCTCGGCTCCCCAAGCAGTTGGGTGAGCCTTACGCTCCGCTAACCACTTGGCTTTGAGCCTTGCCCCCATGGCAATGACATCCTCCACCAGTTGAATGGGCAATACCCTGTTCAAGGCAGTGGGAAACTCAAAGCACAAGTCGAAGGGGTTGCGGTTATGCTCCTGCTGTTCCCAGATAATCAATTCGGCACAGAAGTCAACAAGGGAATCTTGGGTGCGCAGTAGGAGAGGGGCAGGCTGTTTTGGAACAGGTCTGGCATTCAGCTTTCTTCTTGCCTTCTCCACCATCTCTTTACTGCGGTTGGTTTGGGCTGCTCTTCTCTCGATAGATGTATCAGGGGGCTGCACTTTGGCTTGTTGTGGCTGAGGGGGTGGTGGGACGTATTCCTCCTCCTGAGGTCCCAGATCGAGCTCCGGTTCACACCCTTCTGCTTGCTTGTCTTCTTGTGTTTTTGCCTCTGTGAAACCGAGGTCATCTATCTTCTACGCCGTCAAGCCTACCTGTGCAAGATATCTCCTTTGCTCCTCTAGGCTCTGCGGCGGGTCTCCTAGCTGCAGCGGCACGTGCAGGCCTACTGTGAGAGCTCTACGCGCAATGGTTAGTTTCCTTTGCAACTGATCATTGGCTTCATCTCCTTCTGGTCTGGTGGCGTGGAGCAGCGTATTGAGAAAGGCGTGCTACTGGGCTATCATGGAGAGTTGGGCTGCCTCTGCCTGATTCTCAGCCAGCACCCTGTCTCCTTCGGCCTTGGGTAGCTGGCATGCTAAGTCTCTACTCTCTGCTCATTGTGATCAGACTATTCTTTTGCCCTTCTTTCCATATCTTCCAGGCTCTCCCCCTTGATGGAGGGTCATTGCCATGAGCTGTTGCTGCTGGGCCTCGAGCGCATTGAGCTGGTCCAGCTTCTCCTTCGCACCTGTTCTACCCTTAATTGGTCCAGCTCTGCAGCCTCCTGTCTGATTTTGTCAAGCTGGCTTTGCGCTTCCAGGTTGACTGCAGATAACTGATCATTTTTGCGCCCAAGGTGGGCATTCGTTTCCCTCTCCCCGTTGAGACGCTCCATCAAGATTTTTCTTTTTCCCTCCCAGGCAGCGTCACGTTCCTTCAGGGATTTTAAATCTTCCGCCTCCTTAGTGCTGGCTTCCTCCCTGAGCACAGCGATTTCCCTTTGATATTCTGTTATCTGCTTTGTTCTTTCCAGCTGGAGGGCGGCTTGTGATTCTCGTTCCGCTGCCAGCTCCTCCACAGCTATCCTCCTTTCTTCCCTGGCCCTTTGCAACTGCGAGAGCAATTCCTTCACATACTCGTCATATTGGCCTATTGGAGGTGGGGGGTGGGGCATGGTCGTAGTGGTGGCGACATCTTCTATTTTTTGCCTTTTCAGTTCCGGCCTTGGCTCCAGTTTGGCGGTGGCTGCCCTTTTGGCTCCTGAAGCTGGGGTGGCCACGGCCGCTTCCCTTGCCAGCTCCCTTTCCACCAAAAACTGTAGCCAGGTGACCACATTGCTCTCGTCGACTTTTGGGGTGGGCCCTTGGGTGGCGATGGCAAGGGGTGTCATCATGATAGGAGTGGCTTGCATGGATGGTATGAGGAGAGGGAAAGCTGGCCTGATCAGGTCCTTTTCTTTTCCTTCTGCAGGGGGCAGGGGCGCAATTTCTGGCACACCGGTACTAGGACTGGGTGCCTCAGGTTGGTGCGGACCCTCTACTCCTTCCTTGTCTCTTCTGTGCTGTTAGCGGAGAATACTCCTATATCGATGCAAGCCATTTAGCTTATCTTTAGAATAATATGAAAATGGTAAAATGGATGGAAGATCTTAAAGTTATCGAGATCTATCTATTTTATGAGGCCAGTATAAACTCAACCTTGTATACTAGAGGCAAGAAGATCAAACTAAATCGGTATATCTATGAGGAAGTTACAAAGATCCTTCCAGCTTTGACAGAGTAAAAGTCGTAGGTCGCTCTAGCTGCCGCAACTATAGAAAGAATGGATTTCCTGAACTCCCTAAAAAATATAGATTCCTAGATATCTACTCTCCGAATCCAAGTTACTTCATAAATGATGTATCAGAGTATCATGCTTAGATTGTAGTAGGGAATCCTTTTATGAAAAAAATAAGATGAGCCTATGAGCTATCTGAATAATGTATTTCTTTCCATTTGATTACCTTGTACATCTGTTGTAATAAAGATTGATTGATACTTTATCAATCAAAGAAATAATGGAACCTTATTTTTCCTTGAAACCTCTGAAATTGTAGCTTAACTTTAGCAATGGAAAAAGAGTTTTAATTAAAATTGTCTCAATAAATTAAGTAAAAAATAATTTGAGTATCAGAATCTAATATTAATGCTATATAAAATTTTTAAACTTTGACTTGGAACTTGTTGAAAAATCAGAATCTCGCACCCACGATAATTCCCAATGAAGCCCAAGAGAAAAGGAATCTTTTGAAGCAAGTCAAACCTCCGAAATTTGATGGGAAAGGCGAGAATGTGGAAGCCGATGCAAAAATTTGGATTGAATCCATGGAAGATTATTTTATTGCTACTGGAATTATCCCAGCCAACCAAGCCATGATAGCTAAGCTAAAATTAATTGGTGAAGCTCGACTTTGGTGGAAACAGTAGTACCGAGATCAAGGTGTCCCTGAAAATACCATTACTTGGGATTTGCTGAAAGAATCTGTAAGAGGAAGATATTTACCTCCAGCTTATCGCAGCCAGAAGATGAATGAGTTTTTTAATTTGAAGTAAATGGGACTGACTGTGGAAGCATATTACTCCAAGTTTGTTTCTCTTCTTAAATATGCACCCCCATGGATAATGCTCAACAAGTGTCCAAGTTCTGTAATGGGCTAAATTCTCCTCTAAACACTTGTTTGGAATCAATGTGTCCAATAGACCTCCAAGATGCTTTGATTCGAGCTGCTCCTATTGTGCGGGAAGTACAATTAAAGCCTAGTAATAATAAGTTCTGGAGCTACAATAACCAGAACAAAGGAGGATTCAAAGATCAAGAAAAAAGAACCCAAGGCCAATTTTATCAAGGTTAGAAGAAAAAGGCAAAATGCAATGGAGTTGAACATTTTGTTCCTACCCAGGGAAATTTTCGAGGTCAAGGCAAAGCTGTCTAAGGTCGTGGTCAAGTAGCTATGGTAAGAGAAAGAACGTCAAATATTCCCTTAAAAGAGACTAATAAGAAGGAAGCTCCTACTATGGAAGAAGATATTGAAAGAGCAACTATTCATACTGCATTCCACAAAAAAGGTCCAAATCATCAATATTTAGTAATATGGACAACATCTAGTCATCAAGGTAAATCATTTAAAATTTTGATTTACTGTGGAGGTACACACTCGTTTATTTTACCCAAGTGTGCTAAGAAGTTAATAATAGATACAATAAATGTATCAAAATTGCTTGTGGAATTAGCAAATGGAAAGGAAGTACTTTCTACATAGCAAACTGCCAAGGTAGAGTTCAACCTATGAGAAAACCTTTCAAATATAAGGTTCAGAGTAATAAACTTAGGAGCTTATGAATGTTTTCTAGGAATGGATTGGATGATTCCCAATGATGCTCATATCCATTGTGAAAAAAGTCAAGTCACATTTTAGGATTTGAATGGTGAAATAGCAACTACATAAGGTGAAATAGGAAAACCTAAAGTTCAATTAGTAAAAGCTTCTTGAATTCTAAAAGGCTTGAAGAAAGAATTACCTATTTACTTGATCAAGCTTAACAAGGTAAATCAAGATGGTCAGACAAAAGAAGACCCGTCATGATTAAAAGAGTACGACGACATATTTCCTGAAGAGCTAATTGAGTTACCTTCGGAAAGAGAAGTCTATCGTGAGATCAAACTTGTTCTAGGAGCCGCTCCAGTGGCAAAAAGACCTTACAAAATGTCTATTACTGAAGCTATCAAACTAAAAGAACAACTCAAACAACTGCTAGAACAAGGGTATATTTAGTCAAGTAGTTCACCATGGGAGGCCCCAGTATTATTCCAAAAGAAGAAAGATGAAACTCTCTGTTTTTGTATCAACTACTGAGGGCTAAACCATGTAACAATAAAGAATAAGTACCCAATTCCGAGGATATTCGGCCAAGTAGTTCACCATGGGGAGCCCTAGTATTATTCCAAAAGAAGAAAGATGGAACTCTCCGTCTTTGTATCGACTATCGAGGGCTAAACTAGGTAACAATAAAGAATAAGTACCCAATATCGAGAGCTTCTTGATCATCTACAAGGAGCAAGGATCTTTTCTAAGAATCTATCATCGATCATGATATTACTAGATCAGAGTCAAGAATGAAGATATTCCAAAGACCGCCTTCAACACAAGATACGATCATTTTCAAATTTATTGTGATGTCATTTGGGTTGACAAATGCTCCAGCTACCTTCAATAGGTTAATGCATGACATTTTTAGACCACATCTCGATGATTTTGTTCTTGTATTCTTTGATGATGGTCTAACTTATTCTAAGGAGGAAGAAGATCATAAACCACATCTTCGCATTGTCCTAGAGACAATGAGATTACACAAGTTGTATGCCAAGTAGAAGATGTGTGCCTTCTTCAAAAGGAAGATTGAATACTTGGGATTCATAGTGTTTGCTGAAGGTATATCAGTAGATCTTGCCAAAGTCAAAGATGTTCAAGATTGGCCACCCCCAACTACTATCAAGGAAGTGATAAGTTTTCTAGGTCTAACAGGATGGTATAGGGTATTAATCAGAAACTATGCCCAAATTGTAGCACCTCTTATAGATCTACTCAAAAAGCAAGTTTCCATTAATTGGACACCAATTGAACAATATAGCTTTGAGCAACTAAAGCATAGTTTGATAACTACTCCTATCTTAAGGCGACTTGACTTAAGCAAGGAATTTGAAGTTGTCATAGATGCTAGCTCTCTTGCATTGGGATGTGTACTAATGTAGTTTACTCTTCGAGAAAGTTGAAAGCCCATGAAAATAGATATGTTACTCACGACCTAGAGTTGTTAGATGTGATTCATGCTCTCAAATTATGCAAACATTACTTGCTTGGAAATAAGTTTTCATAAAAGTCTTAAGTGGATTTTTACTTAGCCTGATCTTAATATGAGGCAATGACGGTGGATTGAAACTCTGCAAGAATATGACCCCCTTGTGCCCTCCTCCTTTGCCTGCTTGCCCTCCTCATTACATCACTTGTGGCTAGCACACCACCATCATCTCGCATCTCCCCATCTACCCCTCCCACACCAAAAGCTCAAGAGCCAACACAAACAACAAGTATCACAATCCTTACAATCATTACTGAATTGTGATTAGCATTTTGAGTGATGCAAGATCCATGAGTGTTTGAAAAGAAAAGAAAGCTTACTTATGCACCACCTACTCACACAAATTAAAATCTAGGAAAAATGCAGTTTTGCATTTATGGTGGTCAGTACATAATTATGGGAATTAGAACCAATAGAATACAAAATCTAGAGATACATTAAAGGAAATTCAAAAGTATTCCACATAAAAAATGGACCTAGACCTTGTAATCTTCTTCTTCTATTCAACTCTTCACCTTCATCACACATCGGGAACCCTAGTGCGAGTTGAAAGTCTCGAATGAACAACGATCATGAATCTTTTCCAACACACTATAGAGTCAAAACCTTTCAATGCAATCCTAGTAGCCATTGAGTTGAATGTCGGAGGAAGAGATTAGCTAACTATCTCCCCAAGAAGGGATAAGATTAGATGCTCCACAATTTCCATAGTTGAACCTCATAATGCATTGGATCTAGATCATAGAAGTATTCACCTTTCCAAGTATCGAAACTTGAAAATAGAACATCTACTTAGAAACATAAAACTTGTTCTTCAACTCCATAACATGACCAACCAACTGTAAGATAAAATGCAAATTCTATGAGCCCAAATGAGACAAAACCTAACTGCCATGTAGTCATCTCATGACCCACCCCACACTTCATCTATCACGTATAGCGTTGCAAGCCTAGAGCTTGTTTGAATTGCCATCAACTAGGCCTTGTCACTTGCTAGTGTCCAAAGCCACAAACTGATGCTAGAGATCCTCAACGCATTGGGTTTATCTACATGCATCATGAAGGTAAAAAACATGCAATAACCAATAGCAAGTTCCCTACACCTATTGGCCCTCACATTTCCACTTGTATGGTAAAGGCTATCATCATTGACCCTAAAGACAATGAGCTAATCCCAACTACCTATCTTAGGGTCAAATTAATTTGCGAAAAGAGAGTACACCACTCGAGCTCTCATCGATGAAGGAGATGATTATAATACCCTCACCTATCACGCTTGGACTTGCATAGGACAACCTGAACAAGTGCGCACAAATACTACAGTTACTCCTTATGGGAGATCACCATACTCTCTTCTAGGCAAATAAAAAATCTTAATTTTCCTAAAAATTAAATGTTTGCTAGGTATGTTTTATATGCGTGTTAATCAAGAGGATGTTGGGAAGGAAATCTTACTTGGTTGACCATTAAAACGTGCAATTATGTGCAATATAGACTATAAGACACATCCGATATACTTAGTCCTACCTAACATCAAGTTCATCATGGTATATAGTAAAAGCAACCTCACTATTGCTCAAGATAAGGGTAAGCAATCAAATTTTGCCTTAGATTAGAACTCAATAGAAGAGAGTCATGAAGTTTTGAGAGAACTATTGGATGCACAAGACCAAAAGCAAATGTCCCTTGATGCGAAGGCTCCTAGTCCTAGCAAGAAAATCCAAACATCTCATAGCTCCCATTCCATTGCTAATGCTACCAAATATAGACCCATGTTCAAAAAGAGATGAAGATCTTGGGGATACCACCACGAACGTCAATGGAGAGTTAGCACAATGTCGTGATGGACTCCAAAGCATTGCTACATGCCTCGAGGAAATCAGTCATAAATATATGCATGTATCACACGAGTCCAATATAAGGGATTTTTAAAATACAAATTTTGCACATTTTTTACATATAAAAGGGTCCCATATAAAGGGGTTCCTTATATATTGAATAGAAAAGGGTTAGGTTTTATTAAGGAAAAATTAATAGATAAGAATATATATAAATAGGCCTTGAATGCACATGATATGGAGAGTACACATATAATGAACTACCCGGGCTACATGCTTAAGGATATTGCATAGTAAATCAATGGATTTGGTTGCCCCAATCTACTTGCCTCACCATCTTTGTCAGTCATAGCTCAAATAAATGGCTTGAACATGAAATGATGGAGAGTTAGCACAATTCAGGATGGGTTCCAAAGCGTTGCTACATGCTCAAGGGTATTACGTAGGAAATCGATGGATTTGGTTGCCCAAACTACCTGTGTCACCACCTCTATTAGTCATAGCCCAAAAGAAATGACTTGAACATGGAATAGGGCCTAGGTCAAAAGCCACTCAAGAAATCGAGCAAGCTAAGAAAAAAATTAAAAAGTCAAACTTCACCTATCAAAAAAAGGAGACATGGTCTAACAATGAGATACAACTAGATAATGTAGTTGTCAAATCCAAAGAGATGATGATAATACCTCATAGGACAACAAACCCAAAAGAGGAATCAAAGTATCCACTCCATGGTAATATCATTGTTACATAAGAATCTACATAAGACCAAAAAGTTAAAAGCAATGAGCAACCATTAGAGTCATCAAGAAGCCTGGTTAGGAGTCCCAAGTCTTCTAAGAATGTCTCACCTAAGTAGAAATAGGAAGCCCAACAATAGCAGCCTGTTGATCCTACTCAACTTATGCAAATAGACTCACAAAAATCAATCAAGGACATTGCCACATCCAACCAAGTTAAGGATCTGACAAAGTAGTCAACCTCAAACGACACAAGTAACTAGTCCACTGACTCAATTGCTCTTACTTCCTGATGGGCATCTCACCAATCACAACCTTTGGCTATGAGACAGAGCTCAAATCCACAAAGGAACAACCCCTTTTTAGTCCACTCATAGAAATTATTTTTCAAGAAGTATCTTCATTACCTCCAAATTCTCCAATGCACCTCAAGTCTAGGTACAGAAAGAAAATTATTGAGGAGATAGCTAACAAGCTAGCATATCAAACCACCATCCTGTAATGAAGTATTTAGTCCAACTTGATGCAAAAATGACATCACTCACATGAGCATATATTTACAAGGATATTGAAAAACCTATGAATGAGCACAAGTAGGCCCTAGAAACACCATTGAGATGGGACGAACAACACCACATTATCTCTCACTACACAACCATCACCGAGGAATTTATGTAAGGTATGCCAAAATCCAGAGAAAGAGAATTGCGCCTAATTTCCTCTTCAATAGGGAAAAGGACAAGGTGCCTTCAAGCACAAATGGCATTCTAACTGTAATCTAGAAACTAAAGTTCGCTATCGACTAATGACTATAGCAGAGAAATGTAAAGCACTTTGGACCTCTTTACATGATCCCACGTATGTCACTCCTACATCCCTATGAGTATTATCAATCATCCATGATTTCACACTTTCAACCACCCCCCAAAATTGTCTCTTATTTGATAAGCTTCTCATCAAAGATGACCTACACATGGCTAGCAAGCTAGGAGTACGAAGCATGGTGCTTGACATTAGTGCATACGTTGTCGTAATGTTATGAGGACACAATGTGAAAAAGTATGGAATGCATCATCATCTGACTTCTTTATTGATCTAGGGTGTCAATGTGATCTGAGCCATTAGTACTAGTGTGAGTTGCATGGATTATCCAAAAATACTAGATTTTTGGATAATTTTAGTCTATTTTTTATATTGTTTATTGTAAAAATCCAAAAAAGCTAGAAAAAGCTTCTAGATTAGGATGGCATGCAAAAAGCTAGTTGTTTTTTCAGCCAATTAGGAGATTTTTCATAAAAAAGATAGATTGACAAAATCGCGCGCGTCGCGATCACTGTAAACAGGCTGAAAACTGCAGATTGAACTGAAAGAGGAAGGAGTGATATGGGAGATCTGTGAGCAAATGTCTTGGAGTTTTACCCCCCTTTCGGAGCCAACGGAGCCATCAAATTTGGGTTCTGAGTAGCAGAGAAGGAGCTGTAATTTTTATGCATGTTTTGTTCTACACGAAGAAGCTCCAGGAGATCTAATGCCTGGAGATTACTTCTGAGTAGTGCGAAGATTCCAGGTTCTTTCAATACATATTGATTCAATTCATTGTGATTTGTCTTTCTAGTGTTTACCACTTGGGTATTCTCTATCTTCTCTTCCATCTCCTATCTCTACTTCCTTCTACTTCTGATCCCCGGTGGATTCGACCTTTTGACAAAAACCCCTCCGACATTGGTGAACCCAACGTGAAAGATTGTCAAAAGAAGGAAAGACAAGATGGGAGAATGTTTGAATACATTCTCCAGTGATGTTTTGCAACAATTGGTGCAAAATATGAATATGCTTATGCAGGTACAACAACAATAATAGGTGATGCAAGCTTCAGCTCAAACAGAAAGTGTTGTGATGAATGCTTTGCAAGCAGTTGAGCGTGAGGTGAAGTTATTCAATGGCAGGAATGTATCTGCATATGTATATAGCTATGCTCAGAAGATGGAGTTCTTTGGGGTGGCTTTATCTGCATGGAGCTAGTATTTTGTACGTGTTATTGTTCATGAACTGAAAGCACGGATTACTGAATTATACTTGCAGGATGCAAACTGGGTAGCCTTCAAGAAGACACTCAGGGAAGAATTTTACATTGAGGACACCAATTTGATTACGCGTAAGACTTTTCAAGAGTGGCTTTTACAACCCAATAAGGGTCTTGTGGCTGTGGAATTGTTAAGAGAATTTGAAAGTTGATTTGAGCAGTTGGATCTTGCAAAACAGAAAGCTCTTGCAAGTCAGAAAATTGAAATGTTTCTATAGACAACTGATCCTGAGCTTCAAGAGAAGCTTGATGATTTGATGGAGGATCAGACTACAGAGACAAGTTTGAAAACAGAGTGGAGACATGTCAAGGAAGCTGTTACTGCACTTGTGAAGAAGCATAGAAGAAGAGAAAGATTGCATGTCTCTAGATTGCCTACTGTTACGGGCAAGACAGTTGATGTATCCAGTAAGCCACCTACTTCTGTGGCTAACCCTATGGCTGTACTTGCTATTGTTCCCTTTGTTAGGGAAGATGTCTTGGATGAATTAGTCAAAGGGATGCGGGATCTTCAATTGAAGGTTACAAAATTGGACGAAAAAGGACAAGAGAAAAGGGGACGGGCAACAACCCTTAAGCCTGGAAAAAGATATATGTGATGTGACAGTTTGCAGCATGAGAGAAAGGATTGTGCTACCTATCAGGAGGCCTTGGTACGACAGCTTATCTTTTGGAAAGATGGCAAGATCCATGCACAAGAAACAGGATTGCCTCTTGTTTTGAATTTTGGAAAGGGAGGTATGAGAAGTTGTTGGAAGACTTGGCTGTTCGAAATGCTTATGCGGCAGTACATGCTTCTACTTTTGGTTTACAGTTGGATAGAATGCATGGCCAAGTGATGGTTGGTCCAAAGGCTGAAATATGGACGCATGCTTTACATGCAGCTGAAAAGAGAAAGGCCACTGATAGTGAAATGTCTCATGTAGGGCAAGACATTCATGGCATAACTGGTTGGGGATCACCGGTAGATGCGTATTCAGTGTATGCATATTTAGCCAAGGTGCAAAACACGGATGTACTTGTAGAAGAAAAACGATTGAAGATATTGCAGGGACATCTAAAAGAATGACAAAAAGAAGTGTGGATCAGCCTAAAGCTGCAAATCAGCCACCTCCCGAGCATGTTATGGAAGAGGTCAGTTAAGAGCAAAAATAGAATAACAAACAAGAGGGCAAAAAGAAGGGCAAGCAGCCAAGATATAAGTTGCAATCTGACATTGAGAGATCCATAGATCTTAAGAAGGTTCTTGAAGAACGGATCTTAAACAGTCGGGTGGAATTTACCTTGGGAGAGGTGCTTGACATTGCCAAGCGAGAATTTCATGATGAGATCATTGGCATAATTAAAAGGAAGCGTCAGTTTCTTGGTGATACCACTAGTGCATTGCTGCAATTTGAAGAGGAAACTGGTTTGTTGGGTATTCGGGCTGAATATGAGCATGAAGTAAGTACTAGATTATCTATGCAGGATGCTACTAATCAGTGGACAGCATGTGGAAAAGAGAAGAAAGTGGCTCAAAATGCATTGTCTTGTAGCAATATGCATGGTGGAGTAAGGCAAATGCAACAATATGGAGAAGAGACTCTAGGATTTATTCCTCGAAGTCACTACACAAGAAATCATTGGGCTAGAGCTACCACTAAAACGGTAGTGAAAATAGGGGAGCGTGAAACTCCTTGTGTTGCTTTACTTGACCATGGGTCTGAGATAAATGTCATTGAGCATGGATTGTATGAAAATGGTGCATGGCCTGTAGACACTGATCATGGTTGGCGAATGAGGGCTGCAAATAATTCTTCGGGAGAGCTCTACGTACTAAGACGTCAAATGTCGTATGTACTTTTCTCTTAGAATAGCTCTTTTGTTGATATGACTGTGTGGGAAAAATTACAGCAAATAGGGGCGAGCTAGATGCAGATGAGGCTCATGATTTCTTTGCACAGTTGGGGACAAAGAGCCTATAACCCTGAAGGAAATGGCAAAAGTGAAAGAGTTCATCCACCTATTGTGAAGGCATTGGCAAAAGCATGTGGAGAGAAGGTAAAAGAGTGGTCACGATTGCTCCCTTATTCTTTGTGGGCTGACAGAACAACTCATAGTGTTGTTACAAGATATATGCCTGCAAAATTGATGTATGGTCAAAAATCTATCATACCGATAGAAGAGATGATAGTCACATGGAGTGTGTTACCTTGGAAGGAGGAGTTGAATCGAGAGGAGTTGTTGGCCTTACGCATTAGACAATTGGAAAGAAAGTCAGAAGACATAGAGGCAGCAACTGCAAAGTTAAGGGCAGCAAGGATACAGAACAAGAAACAGTTTGACAAAAGACATAGATTGAGACCAAGAACCATACAAGATAGGGATTGGGTATTGGTTTATGATAGTAGTTTAGATAACCAGCATAGTGCCATGCGTAAAGTTTCCAAAAGATGGTTTGGACCCTATGTGGTAAGACATGTATTTGATAATGCTACTTATGCATTAAATGAGCTGGATGGGACAGCCATAAAACTTCTGATAGCAAGGAAAAGAATCAAATTATTCAAAAGGCAGGAATCTACTGCCTATGAGTTGCCAGAATTGGAAGAAAATAGTTGCCATGATACAGGGGCTAGCTAGGAAGATATGAAAGATGAAGAAGCAAAAGATATGGCTGCAGAGGATGAGGAGGACTCAGAATCCGGTGACGACAGGATTTTGGCACATACCAAAGGATGTGCAGGTTCAGAGGGGGTGGATGTCGTGATGTTATGAGGACACTGTGAAAAAGTATGAAATGTATCATCATCTGACTTCTTTATTGCTCCAGGGAGAGTCAATGTGATCTGAGCCACTAGTACTAGTGTGAGTTGCATGGATTATCAAAAAATACTAGATTTTTGGATAATTTTAGTCTATTTTTTATAGTATTTATTATAAAATCCGAAAAAGTTAGAAAAAGCTTCTAGATTAGGATGGCATGCAAAAAGCTAGTTGCTTTTTCAGCCAATTAGGAGATTTTTCATAAAAAAGACAGATTGACAAAATCGCGTACATCTCGATCGCTATGAACAAGTTGAAAACTGCAGATTGAACCGAAAGAAGGAGTGATCTGGGAGATCTGTGACCAGGTGTCCTACAGTTTTACCTCCCTTTCGGAGCCAATGGAGCCATCAGATTTGGGTTCCGAGCAACAGAGAAGAATCTGTAATTTTTATGCACGTTTTGTTCTACGAAGAAGCTCCAAGAGATCTAATGCCTAGAGATTGCTTCTGAGTAGTGTGAAGATTCCAGGTTCTTTCAATACATATTGATTCAATTCATTGTGATTTGTCTTTGTAGTGTTTACCACTTGGGTATTCTCTATCTTCTCTTCCATCTCCTATCTCTACTTCCTTCTACTTTTGATCCCCAGTGGATTCGACCTTTTGACAAAAACCCCTCCGACAACATGTTTTGCCTTATTGAAGACCCAAAAATCCTAGATGACTATGCTTTGCTTCAATACAATCCCAACCTCTTCAAGTTTTTTAACCCTTGGCTATGTGGCATGAAACCTAGTCTGGCTCTTGATTTTTCCATATTTCCATCCAATCCTTCATTGAAAAAGGAAAAGTAGAACACCCAAAACCTCCAACTCAACTAAAACCTAACTTGCAACTAAGAAAATTAAAAGACATTGTAGCAAAAATTGCCCAAAATGAGAATCAACCAATGACTATTTGCCTTCAAGAATTGCATGATAAAATCACATTCCTTTCTTGTGTTTATATCTATTTTGATGTTAGAATCCTCCTTGAGGAATTTGAAGATTACTTAACATTGCCACTATCTTGGGAAGAGTAGGTACATCTCAACGAGTAATATAATGATTAACCAAATAACCTTTTACGACACATTTCAAAAGAGGAAGTTGAGGAATGTCATTTTATTCCAACATTTTGTAATCCATTATGCCCTCCAACCATCAAGGAATTGGTAGTCCTGAAGATCATATGAAAAAGTCTAGTACACCATGAGAATATCATTGGTTGAACTCTGAAGTCAGCTCATGACCATTTCATAGCAATGAGAAGCCATCTAGAAATCCAAAATGGACCCATCATACTTAGCTCTTTGAGACTTGCCATCACACAAGAAGCCACCCTAATTGGACCTCTCTTAGACCTTCCATTATTCGATAAAATCCTCACAGAAGAAGAGCTCCATGTTGCGAGCGGATTAAATTATAGAGGTGATGTACTTGACATTGTTACATATCTAATCCTAATTGCAAAATTACTACAACTTCTGGATAAATATGCTACAATTTAGTACAATCTTTATTTTTATCAATGGCTCACATATTGGCAGAGTAACCTTCTACCATAAAAACTTGTACAATACAATTTTATACACAATAATAAAAAATACCAAAAAAATCCAAGCATGCCATACTATTAGCATCTTGCAGTGATTGGAAGCATTACAACCATCAGCCAAGTACTTGTACCCAATAGTTGAGGATGATCATTTTGGAGTACTTACACTTACTCAAAAGCCTCATCGTACTATTGCTCAATGACCCCATGGTGCTCCATAAGCATAAGCCATTTGGGATCCTGAATAGAAGTACCGATTGTGAAGTCAAAGAAGTCTTAGATAGGGCTTCTTGGGGAAGTTGCATCATCACTGAGGGAGATAGGTTCAAGATGTGCTTCTTTTTTACTGTGCTAGTAGTAGTGGACATTTGGGCTTGGGTGCAAGCTCTTGCCATTGCTCTAGGTGGGGCTAGGTGAGAAGAGATGACACCTCACTGCATCATTCAGTCCAATGTTTTTCAAATCAATGGCAATATATGCTTATATAAGTACTTAGCCTTCGTGTCCACATCAGCCAAGTACTTGTACCCAATAGCTGAGGATCATCATTTTGGAGTACTTACACTTACTCAAAAGCCTTGTTGTACTATTGCTCAATGACCCCATGGTGCTCCATGAGCATAAGCCATTGGGGATCCTAAAAGGAAGTACCGATTGTGAAGTCAAAGAAGTCTTAGATAGGGCTTCTTGGGGGAGTTGCATCATCAGTGAGGGAGATAGGTTCCTCTTTGATGATGTTCTTTCCTTTTCCAACTGAGGGAAACACTAGGGTGGCTTGAGATTGTGCAAAGGGTCTTCACAAGGATGCTTCCTTTCTCCTTGCAGGTTGAGCTCCATGGATGAGAAGGGGTATGAGACCTCCTCTACCTTGAGCTACATCTATGGCTAGGAGACTAGGAGATGGAGTTATTATTGCCTTACTAAGCTCTACGAGTATACCATGGGAAATAGGGATTAGGTTGAAGATTACGTCTTGCTATTGTAGTACTATTGCCAAGCTAGGGGTGGAGAGAGAGGCTGTAGGGATAGAAGGAAAGGGTGGAATGGCATCAAGCTTTGTAGGTTACTGGGCAGGAATTAAGGTGATTTGGGTTGGAGAATGGGACTGGGCATCAACACCTAGATCATCTTTTGGACACTACAAGGGTGGCAACTAGGAGCAAGGGTCTATGAGGGCAGCCCAAAATTTTTGGACTATATTTTCCCAAGTATCCCATAATTTTCTTTGAAAGCTTAGATGCAACTCTTGTAGTGTCTTTAGATTGAGAAATGTTGTGGTATCGAATCAATAACTACTGACAATATCCTGCACAAGAATGAAAAATATATATATTTGAACTAGCCTTGTGATAGACATGGAGATGTTGTCACTACTCTTGAAGCTCGACCTACCATTATTGAACCTAGGTCTCATTGTCCTATCGCAGTTGTTGTCTTCCACTTTGGATTATGTGAATTTGCTGCAGCAACAATTACTATCAAAACAGACCTCTTACCACATAGTTTAGGTAGCACATGATTGTGTCCAAGAGAAACTCTATTAGAATGAGGATTTCAATGAAGAGACAGTCTATGGGAGCATGGTAGGTATTGGGATTGCCTAGATGGTACTTGTGGTATAGTTTCAATTGAGTATCTTTGGTGCCCTATGATTCTTCTATTCTAGGGTAATTCTGGGCTTGGAAAGATTTCTTGAGTAGGGAAATGAGAGATTTGAAGCCTTGCTTGCTCTAGTCATAGAGTTAAAGGGGCATGTGTCTGAGATGGTATGGGAGATAACCTAGTAAGTCCCCTCGTTGGTAGGTGTGCCTTCTATGCTTGCTTTTTTGCGATGTTCTGCAAAAGTGCAGGCTATCTCCTCCTATATTGCATTTTGTTTTCGATCTATGATAGTTCATATAGAAGTCGCTCGGAATAAAGGGGGTGAGGATTGGTTGGTATCAATGATGCAAGGGGAGCAGGTAGGATCCACTGTGGTGGGATTTGGAAATGGAAATGTGAAGTGTTGGACACACATGACCTACGATGACTTGACATTGGAGGAGTAGTGTGCCATATACTTGCACTCTACTAGAAGAAGTTCTAGAAAAACCCTACCTACGTGATGATTGGGGTGTTTGGCAGGAAGAACATGGAGGCCATCTTGCGCAAGATGTTGAAGGTCTTGGCTTGCATATACAATTTAGCTTCAAGGAAAAATTATTATCTCCTACTTCGACTTGTGGCAATAGTTTAGTGATGGCGCTGACTTTGTACATCCGGCCTCCATCTCCTTGGTTGATTTCTACACTGTCCATGGAGAGGCAAGGCTACTTCTACACATGCTATGGAGTGAGCTCGTAGGTATGGCTATTGACTTGGATATGAGAGCCATTGTGCAATTGTAACAAGGTGGACTTAGTGTCAGGGTGCACTAGGGTTGTCTCCATTGGTAGGGCAAGGAAGGCATCAAGGCATAGGCAATATACCCATGCATTGACATCATCCATACACTCCCGAGTCAAGGAAAAAGCCCTAGGAAAAACCCTCTTGAAGCAAAGGATGGATGAAAGCATAACCATTGTTAGTGAGACACCAACAATGAGAGAGAGATGATAAGTAGCATGAGAGTGCATTGAGAGTGCAAAGGGGTGAAAAAAGGAGTCACAATGGAGAGAAATGCAATTAAAAAATATCTTTTGAGGGGTTGGATGCACAGTGGGTGGGGGATTTGAATATGACCAATGCATGTTTGCCATGTCAGTAAATAGGACCATAAGGAAGAATGAGTGTTACACCATTGTTGATACACTATATTGCCACCTGCAATAAGAATGGAGTAATGATATAATGAGGGATGAGTAATAAGGGCTACATCATTGGTATTAGAATCAATTTCTAGCTAGACTTTGGAGATCAAGGGGAATTCGAATTTGTGTGATCTCAAAAGTGCATGCAAATTCTGGTGCTATTGGGTTAGGAGAGCACTTCGGTAGGAAATTTCCTATGTGATTCCCTAGTTTCTCCAAAGAGGAAATGTTTCATTTTCCCTATAATTTACTTTCCCTACTTATGTGTATTTTTTACTAGGGAATTGATAGGGAATTCCCTGTTTTTCCCTATGTAGGAAATGATTAAAAGTTTCTTGTGCCATAGGGAAATTTTCCTACATATGATAGTTTTCCTATATAGGAAATTTCTTATATAATTCGAATATTTCTCTAACTTGGAGATATTACATTTTTCCTAGTTTGCACATGCCTGATTTTGTCTATTTTTAAACAAAAAATTATATAGCAAATTCTCAACTAGAAAATTACATAGAGATTATTTAGTTAATTTTAAACAAGACATAATACACATCTAATTGATTAATATGAACTCAACAAATGAAGACATCAATGCATAGTGTCAATAAAAGAGAAAAAAATACAAATTCTCTAAAGTAGTAATGAGGTCATAAATGAGGAGTGTATAATAGCATTATGCTACAATCTTTACATAATCTAAACCAATCATATTGTTGCTTGTGCCTATTACGATTTTGTCATTCTCTAAAAGCCAATGAACAATCTCATGTATTATATTATCACTTGTTGCTTTTTTATATCCTTACAAAAGACCCGAAAGCTAACATCACTCTTTTTAAGATTTCTATATGTACTTTTCAATGAAAAGTACATATCATGAATTGTATGCACACCGAAATACTATAAAAGTATTGTCTTCATATTTTCTTTCGTCATATCAACTTGCATTAACAAATAAATTACAAAATATTCAATTAATATAATTTATTTTAAACCAAGTAAATTATGATATTTAAAAATACATATGTATATGATTATAATTTTAAATAAAGACCATGTACAATTAAAAAACAAGTCTCTAAAAAGTTATCCTTTGAATGCCATTGAAAAGATCAATTTCAATCCTTGGATTCAAAAAGTTCTTACATTATTCTAATGTAAAACTTATAAAAATACAAAATTCATATATAATACATTTAATCTCTTTTCTTTGATGTTGTTACCTCCTTTTCGGCTTGTTTCTTGTAAATGATTCATCATTTTGTATTTAATTAAAATAAATATATAAATAATTAAAAATTAAATCACATTTATACTTTTACTAAATTATGTACATATTATTATGATATAAATATTAATATTTACCTTTCACTTTCTCAAACTTTTTCATGTTACTTCATAATTTTCATCATCTATATAAACCTATATTTGAAAATAAACATAGTAATCAAATTTAAAAACATATAACTATAAGATCAAAACATCTAGAATAAATATACAATTTCATAGGATACCTTTTTTAAGGCTTGATCAATTGAAATATCATCCATAGTCGAGATGTTTAATGCATCTAGCGTCTGAGAGTCAACAATATGAGTATATACTTCACACTACCATCAAAAGGTAAATATATGGGTATCGAAGAAGTGGAACTAACAAGATAATCATAAAACCAAACATATAGATCATATTATCTTACAAGTGATGCTATTATATTTGAAATCACATCTTCGGGTATAGGTTCAACCTTTTTTAAAATTTTCACTCCAAGAAAGGTTGTGAACTCTTTGTATATGCCAAAAAATTAATGGATTTACGAACTAAAAATATTTGTCTTAAATATTAGAAAAGTTGATGAGAAAAAAATTGGCAAACTTACCTTCTTTAGAAGGCCCTTTTTCCTCAAATACTTCCTCTCATCTTACCTTGTACTTTTCTACTAGTCATAAATATCACACTCTCTCCACAAGTACTCACATCCATGAAACTTCAATGGTAAAATTTCATGGTGATTTTGAGAGATTATTAATTTAATACATTCTTTTTCAGCCTTTTTGTAGAGTAGATCATTTGACTTTGAGGAGCCAAACCATCTTCGTACCTATCAATAATTTTCAAGTATGATTGTATGTTGGCTTTTAAAGCATTCAACTGCCTAAGAGCTTTTTGCCATAAAATCTACCCTTTTATCTCTTTTCCAAGGTGGGTGGTCGAAAGATTTTATCATATGATGGTAGGCGAATTATACTTGATGAAACTTAAGATATCAAATATTCCTAATTAGATAGTTGTTATGATAATTAATCATTATCTACAAAAACAAGGTACATCTTTCTAGACTTTATGAAACATCAAGACAAGTGACATTATCATCTTTGTTTTGTGCATTCTCTCTTGTACCATCTTTAACAATCTTTTCTTTTATATTTGCACACAATTAATTAAATTTTATACTGATAATGAGATTATAAAATTTTAAGAAAGCAAAGAAATAAATAAAAAATGATGAATTTGATTGAACCACCCATTACTAAAAAAACATTAATCTAAAAAATTTAGTACATTTCACCTAATTCATCATAAAGTCCATGAGCACGATGAACCTACGATCTTCACTTATCATCTTCTTTAAAAGAGCCATCATCTCTATGTTAAAAGTTGACATTTGAGACCTACGTAAATACGATGGCTATGAATAAATGTATTAAATTCTGTTGAAAAATTTCTAGGTAACATAAAAAAGAACTTTAATAAACATACCATCATAAGATTGTTGAGTCATATTCAAGTGAACATCACATAATAGATATGATTTTTTTATTGATAATTATTATTTTTGTTTTGATTACATGCCATCGCTTTTGTGTGGATACATACAACCACCAATCTTTCCATTCTGGATTCTCTCCTCACCTTCCAAATATTTTCTTGGAAATGGACCTTAGTCAGCCATCCCACTTTAACTTGCTTCATTTCATAATTAATTGACCTTATGATGGCATATTTTAAGTCATTTGGCCCACACAGTGCTGATGAATTACCCTTCATATAAATGATTTCATTCTCCTCTAGACAAGAAGAAATGCAACCAATGCAATCTATCTTTGTTAAGCATGACCTTAGTCTCAAATTATTTGTCTCATATGCAATAATAGAATTTCCATATTGAAGTGGGATGAACTTATGTAATAATAATAGTATTGGTCTAATATAGTCCCATGAAAATAACACAACTATTTTGCAAGCGAGTCATGCTTATAGTGGTATCCACAACCAAACTTTCATGGCCCCTTCCAATCATAATACATTGTCTATAGAAATGTGCACCAAAGAAAAGCCTCACTTTGCCATGATATTTCAATTACAAAAGTGATGATATGCATGTTTTCCAATGGCCAACATTCATATCAACAATGATATCTTCATCACATCTTACAACTACTTTATCTCCCACCTTATAATTTTCTCCCTTTAAAAACACATTTTCATGTTTTATTACTTGTTCCACCTCTAAGTGGAAAGTCGGATGAGTGTATCTCCTTTCATCACTAATTACATTCTTGTATCTCAACCTCTTTCCTCCTATTACTATTCCCTTTGTTACTATTGCTATTTTGCATACACAATCATTAGCTTTCATAGAAAACCTCCAAAACTCTTATGCTCTATCAACACATGATACATGCATGAGTATTTTGGACATTCATCACATCTATCAAGATCCACCTACTTTATCTCCCATCTTATAAGTTTCTCCCTTTAGAAACACCTTTTTATGTTCTATTACTTGTTCCACCTCTAAGTTGAAAGTTTGATTAACGTATCGCCTTTCATCACTAGTTACATTCCTGTATCTCAACCTTTTTCCTCCTATTAATTCCCTTTGTTACTATTGCTATTTTGCATGCACAATCATTAGCTTTCATAGAAAACCTCCATAAATCTTTCATAGAAGACCTCATTTCATCACTAGTTACATTCCTGTATCTCAACCTCTTTCCTCCTATTACTATTTCCTTTGTTACTATTGCTATTTTGCATGCACAATCATTAGCTTTCATAGAAAACCTCCTATTACTATTTCCTTTATTACTATTGCTATTTTGCATGCACAATCATTAGCTTTCATAGAAAACCTCCTATTACTATTTCCTTTGTTACTATTGCTATTTTGCATGCATAATCATTAGCTTTCATAGAAAGCCTCCATAACTCTTTTGCTCTATCAACACATGATACATGCATGAGACCTAATGCATGCTATTTTGGACATTCATCACATCTATCAAGATCCACTAAGTATCCATCAGGTGGCAAGAGAGCTTTGTGAAATTGTCTTATCATCCTTTGATGTGGCAAAAGTTTGTCGAAATGATCTTTTGTTATATGAATGAGTACCCATGTAAAGAAGCTCTACCTTTGATAATTTGCATAAGAAATCTCATTATCTTTGTTGTTTGTTTTGATATTAATATATGTTGAGACCATTCATTTATATGTATAGCACCAAAAAGCATTATGGCTAACGTGACCAAGAATATCATCCAAGAACTCTCCAAAACCTATAATTGATATACAAGAAGATACATTATTGAATTAAAATACAGATACCATAAATACATAAACAAAAGGAAAGTTAAGAAGAGTTTATACTTGCAACATGCTCCAATGGAGCTGAGTTGAATCCTAAGAGTTCTTCAGACCTTACTCTCCAAGAACCAAGCAATTCCCTCAAAGTGTCTACATCTTCTCTAGATCAACCACGATCACGAGTATAGTTATAAAAAGCTTGAGCAATGTCTATGAGTATTAATCCCAAGTCATAAAAGATCTTTGGAATACCTTCAACCTCACACAATACATATGGCAAACACCATTGTATCCACTTTTGATTTTCTTTGGTCTTGTAGCTTTCACAGTATTTACTAGGGTACCTTGGCCATCGACCATATCGTATAGAGAACAGAGTTGCTTTAGTAGAATTATGTATTACCTCATCAATTTGTGTTTTCACTCTATTGTCCATAGTCCTTATTAGAGCACACGTATACTTTGAGAACAAATTTAGAGCCAAAATATACATGCAATCATATACAAGATCCAATGACAAATCAAAGTTGTAGAGACCATATAATCTCCACAAACATGATCTACTAGAAAGTTATGTTTCTTTTAAAATTTCATCCCTATTTTCTTAAGTGAGGGCTCTCTCTTCCATAATCGATATTAGTAGTAAATATTTCATCACTTGATTTTTTGATTGGTCTATGTTTCAATTGAAATCTATTTTGATTATATAAGTAATGTCCAGATCCCTCACTTTTCAAGGTAGCTATCGCTTTGTTTCTATGACAAAAAGTTTGACCACCCTCTTTAAAAGATCCAATTGTGCACTGAGCTAGATGGTCATCAGTTACCATCATTAGCATGGCGCATGCGATGATCTTCTACTAATAAAATTTCTATGTTCTAGTAATGTGTGATTAGATAATTGAAATCTACTTTAAATCCATCAACAAACATACTTTCCAACTCATCAATCAATGGTTGCATGCAGACATAATAAAGCTTACTAGAGCTCCCAAGCACCTTTTTATAGCTAAATGGAATAAATAAAACTAGTATAACTCCAATAAAAGAGTTCTTTCCAGCATTAAGGACCTTGACCTCAACAACTCCATAATTCTTCTAGATTGTCTTTGAGGCCTGAAACCCATCCTAGTATAATAATAAATCAAAATTTCATGGATCACCATATTCATGAAAATAAAAAAAGTATGTATTTTAGTAATCTATATTAAAGACTATTCAAGGAATTTTAAAAAATGTGTATTGCAATAAAGTGTACCTTGTAGAGCCTTTTGTACATCTGTATGTGAGTTCGACATGATTTGCAAATAAACTTGTAGTTTTTCTGTCTCATTTCAACCATCGACAACTGTTGGTGACCTTTGGAAAGGAGACCATGCTTTATATGCTTGCTTGCAATGTATATTATTACACATCACTAGAAGCTTAATGCATGATTTTGAATCCTAGAAATCTTTTACACTCTTACACTTCATGCTATCCCAAAACTCATTTATCTGTGAAGTGCTAATTGCATTATCCTCTATTAACCATTTTCTTTAATTTTTCCACATTTTCAATAATTCATGACATAAGGTTCTACTTTTGGTTAGTAATTGAAATTGTTTTGTAATGGAGATATAATCAAAAGAAAGCATATATTTCTTAGGTAGTCAATAGTTGGAACACTTTTCACAGCATTGTGGACAATCACGCTTTGACTTCTTCCTTCCCATGGCATTGAAGTTGCATTAACATTCAAAAGTGTCCCGGGTATAGTTATCTTCCTTGCTTGGTTGGTAGATCAATGGTGCATGAGAAGAACTCTCACATCCTTGGCATATTTTGTATTGTTGAGAGTTAACCATACCAAGTCGTGTTAACATGATAAGTAGGAATACTTATACCACCTTAGTATCCATCCCATGCGTTGGATAGTTGCACTAGCAGTTTGCCTAAGCTTGGAGTGAACATATTGTTTGTACAAGTTTGGGAAGGCTTCATCCCAACAATATCACCAAATAAATTCTGAAGCATCTTTTCTTGAAACTCAATTGAGGTTTTATGTTTATCCAAGAGTGCTTGCATCTGAATTAGTCTTTGAATGATTTTATCAAACAAAGATGGCTCAACATCATCCATCTCAACCTCATCATCTTCACCTTCATCCAAGCTATCAATCTCATGTGAGGACGAATTATGGGCTTCATTATTCAACTCAATGTCACACCCTTCTAGAATATCCTCCAATGATAAATTGTGAGGGTCATGTAGACCTAGATGGGTTGTAAGACTCTTGAATCTCTCCTCAATTTTCTGGTGTCGTACATAAGTTGAAGAAGGAACCAAACTTCCAGCAGCACAATATGTTTTGCATCTACACCATACACATCTACATGCATATTGCCATTCATATCTTGACGACTATGTGCATAATAAGTTTGTATTGTAACATCTTGATAGCCAAGAGATGAGTTTCTGCACTTGTAATTGCATTGACATCTCATGATATGATCCATTATAACTACCTGAAATATAGAAATTTATCAAAGCTAATTAGTCCATATATTCAAACTGTATGTCAAGGAAAAAGCTTTGTAACATAAGGAAAGCATCTTCATAAATACTTACATCAAAAAGACCAACACAATACTCAATCATTATTGTTGCTACATAAATATAAGTCATCTCAATACTAGAGACCCAAAACCAAAATTGCATATTAGATGGTTCGAGATGCCAAACTAATCACAAAAATGAAGGTTGTGTCCCCCTGGGGACTTAGTAGTCCGTCACAACAATTATCCCTTCTAAGTGTGGTTTAATGTCTCCTTGTATGATGATTGTATAATTTCTATCGCACTATTCTTTCAAAGCTTCAAATCGTTATTGTAATCCTAGGTGTTTCTACACATAGTGTTTTGATGCCAGGAGGCATATTTCACGGTGGATTCCATGAGGTTTTACGGTGGATTCCGTAAACTTTGATGACCGGGGCTTATACACAAAGTGGATTCTTTGTGCAAGAAGTTGATGGGGACGCATGTCCTTTTCGGGCGTTTTATTAATTTAGTGTGTACATGGGTGATTCCATAGCGGGTGATTCCGCAAAATGCATATTAAATTAATAAACGTTTATGAGTTTAGAGTACGCACTCGTAATAAATTAAGGTTAGGATTTATTTCTAACTAGTTGATTTATTTATGTAGCTGAAGACTGCTAGGTATTCACTTTTGTCCGTTTAATTGTATTATTTTACTAACGATTGTGAATGTTTCAGTTGATGTGTAGAGATAGCAGCAGTGGTGGAGGAAAGCATTGGAGGATAGCGAGTATTCGATCTATGGATTATATTTTGATAGGCGCCACGCCTATATTTTGTCATGTCTATTGAGGCATCTATTATTTATTATTTTGTATGCGTCCATGCGCATGGTTATGTTATTTCTATTTGGACATTGTATTGGGCGTGCCAGACTCTTTGGGCACCGTCCATTAGCTTTATTCCTATTTTTGTAAAAGCAAACTCAAAAGCTAAAAGCTTGTCATATTTTTGTAAATTGGGCTATTATTAAGCATGAAGAAGAAATATACATAAAATACATGCTTTGTGAAGCGCTCACACAAGGCATGGGGGGAGATTGCACCCAATTGGTCTCTTGCTCTTGTCGTTCATGCTTTTTACCTTGTAACTTGTGCAAAAAGTAGAGTTCATTGTTCTTGGGGACCTTCCAGGATTCACTACGTGAGCATACAGTGACCGATCTGCGCACTAGTGGTACCAGAGCGGAGCTGAGATCAAGAGCTTCCAATCGCTACCCATCTCGTGCGAAGGCGGAGCTCCTGGAACGATCAAGCTCTACGGTCAATCTTGTCGCGAACCGTCGATACAGGCAGACTTCTGGCGATCAAGAACCCATGTTTCTATCATTGGATCGCGAAGGACTGGGCTATACAGATGGAGGACCACTCCTTCATCAAAGCGTGGATAAACAGAATAACTCCTCTCTCGCTAACCTTCAAAGCTTAAGGTTAAAAGTCAATAAGCTTGGTTAGAAGCTTAAAGAAGCTTAATAACTTCAAAATTCGTCATCGAGGTCTCAGAGTATCTCCGATTTTTCCGTCGCGTTGAAAAAAACGCCCCCCCTACGAAATTCGCCGATTAAGCTTCCTTAAGCTTAATCCATTAAGCTTGGTCTACTTAAGACAAGTCATCTCTGCAAGTCAACAACTTCAGGCCACACACCACAGAAGTCAAGTTCTGCAAGTAATCTCTGATCAAGTTCTGCAAGTTTCTTAAGTCGACTAAGTTCTACAAGTCTGTAACTCTGCAAGTCACATAAGTCTGCAACTCTGCAAGTCAGACAAGTCAACTGGAGTCAGAACTAACTTGTGCTCAAAACTCCTAGAAGGACTGTTTCTGCGCAGAAACTCCGAACTGCAAAGTTGTTCGTTGGAAGATACTCTACCCATACGTAGGTTTGCTGAAGCATTTTCAGCATATGAAGAAGGATAAATCGCAGAATTTCTGAAGATTGAGAAAGATATATCCCAAAACACATAAGCCTTGTAATCCCGGACTTGAGCTACGCTTATCCCGCTAACCTGATTTTGAGTGAGAAAGGTCTTTTGAGTTTTACAGGATGACTGAACCACATATGGATGATCTTATGGCTGAAGACGACCTACCTGAGCCTACGATGGAGCAAAAGCTGGACTTAATCATGATGCAATTGGAAGAAGAACGAAGGGCTAGGCAAGCATTGCAAGTGCAACTGGCAAAATTACAAAGAGCGTCTACCGACAAAGAAAAACCTCAAGCTGAAGATTTGATCCAACGTACCATCGATGCCACTCTTGAAGCTCAAACCATTCGCAAGGAATCAAAGATAAGTAAAAGAAGTTTCAAATTCCGTACTTTCAATGGCATACGAGAAGGAAAAACTGTTCTAGCATTCATTAGTCAGTTTGATGACTATTTCCATGAGGAAACCTATGCAGAAAAAGATAAAATCAAGTGTGTTACTAATCATTTGGTAAATAGAGCATCTCTCTGGTGGACTGTAGTACGCAAGAGCATAGATTGTCCTACTACTTGGGAAGACTTCAAGAAGAAGTTCATGCAGAATTTCCTTCCACCGCAATTTCATAAGAAAGCTATCAAGCAATGGGATCTTCTCTAGCAACGGGATCGTGAGCCTATTCCTCAGTATACAGAGCGTTTTTGGAATGCACTCCTCCAGCTACGCATGCTTGAAGACGTACCAGAGACGACACATAAGCGCAAGTATATGTCTGGACTTCTTGGGCATTACTACGCTGAAGTTAACATGTTCAAGCCTGCTACCCTTGAAGACGCCATTTCACTAGCTCACGACACTAAAGATAAGCTACGAGATAGAGACAGACGACCACAGCAATTCCAAGCCAATGGTAACTATGGATCTAAATAATTAAATTCCAATTTTAGAATATTTAATCCAGGTCGTTTTTCTTCATCATCTTTCCGCAAAAATTGGGCCAAACCACCTGCATTACCATCCAATGTCAATCAAAACCCTAAGCCTATTCCACAGCCAAATCCAAATGTACCTAGACTTCTCGCCATTGCAAACAATGTAACCAATGCCAAGCCAATAGTATGCTATAAATGCCACCAACCTGGACATCTAGCAGCAAATTGTCATTCAAAGAAGCCACCAGCTCATATCAACTACCTTGGAGCCATGGACGAAGACGAACATGAAGATATACCTGATTTCACTGAAGATGAGGATGACACTACTACTACTTCCGATACTTTACCAGGTATGCCTACTTCACATTCATTATTGACTATGAAATGTTTGGTGCATGGAAAGGAAAATACTATTTTACATGATGACGGTAGTACTCATGATTTTATTTTAGCAAAATTAGTAAAAGAATTGAAATTACAGACTGTACCTATGCATTATCGCATAAAAGCTGCATTTTTAGGCACTATGTATAATGGTACACAGGAAGTGCAAGACTTAAAGATTCAAATTGGTCAATACACAGAAAGAAAAAATTTCTTAGTTGTTCCATTACAGTCGAGTGACATTATTTTAGGTATGCCTTGGCGATACCAGCATAACCCAGATATAGACTATTCCACACACACAATGAATATTAATTTTCAAGGAAAATCTATTATATTATATGGTATGCATGCATCTAATGTCTTTCCACTGCTTTCGCATACTCAAGCTAAACGTGCATTACGCAAGAGTAGTAAATCTTATCTCATTTGGGTGAATGAATTGCAAGTAAAGGAAAATCATATGCACCCTAGGCATAAAGAATTTCTTGCATATTTTAAGGACTGTTTTGCAGAAGACCTACCACCTGGTTTACCTCCTTCAAGTCCAGAAGATCATAAAATAGATTTGATCCCTGGCACACAACCACCTTGCAAAGCACCATATAGGCATAACCAGATAGAGCAAAAAGAAATCCAGAGTCAAGTTGAGGAATTACTAAATAGAGGATTGATTAGACCTAGCAGTTCTCCATTCGGTGCACATGTTCTATTAGTCAAGAAAAAGAATAATACCTATCGTATGTGCATTGACTATCGAGCTTTAAATAAGACCACTGTAAAGAATAGGTATCCTATTCCTAGAGTTGATGACCTTATGGACAAACTGCAAGGCTCTGCAATATTTAGTAAAATTGACCTTAAGTCTGATTATCATCAGGTGAGACTAGATAAGTCAGACATATTCAAGACTGCATTTAGAACACAGTTTGGTCATTACGAATTTTTAGTCATGCCATTTGGATTGACTAATGCACCTGCTACCTTTAGTAGAATGATAAACCGTATCTTTTTGAAATATCACTATTGTATAATTATTTTCTTTGATGATATTTTGGTGTTTAGTCAAAATGAGAAAGAACATTATGAGCATTTGTCATTGGTTTTTCAGTTATTGAAAGAAAATCAACTGTATGCAAATCCTAAAAAGAGTGAATTCTTTAAAACAGAAATTGAGTATTTAGGTCATATTGTATCATCTGATGGAATTAAAGTTGATCCTAAGAAAATTGATGCAATATTGAATTGGCCTGTACCTAAAAATGTGCATGAGTTACGTTCATTTCTTGGTCTTGCTAGTTTCTATAGGAAGTTTGTATGTAATTTTTCATTACTTGCTTTACCATTAACCAAACTTCTGAAGAAAGGAATTGTTTATCATTGGACCGAAAATCAACAGAAATCCTTTGACTTACTAAAACATGCATTAACCCATGCCCCTGTTCTACAGTTGCCTGACTTTAATAGACCATTCTTTCTAGTAGAGACCGATGCTAGTGGATCAGGAATAGGAGCCGTACTTATGCAAGACAATCATCCCATAGCCTATTCTAGTTGTAAGCTGAAACCCTCTGAGCTGAAATATTCCACATATAACAAAGAACTATTAGCAGTTGTACAAGCATTAAGATAGTGGAAACACTATTTAATGGGTTCAAAATTTATGATTAAGATCGATCAGCAAAGTATTAGATATTTACTTAGCCAACCCCAAATCTCTGACCGTCATATCAAATGGGCTTCCTTTATTCAAAGTTTTCATCTCATCATTCAATACCAACCTGAAAAAGAAAATATAGTGGCTGATGCATTGAGTAGAAGACCTGTCATTCATAATATTTCTGTCATATCTTTTGATTCTTTGATTGCTATGAAAGATACATATCATCAAGATATTACTTTTCATGTTGATTGGAATAAATTAGTCCAAAATAACTTCATTCCTACTGACTCATTGTCATATAATGATGGATTTATATTTTATGAAAAGAGATTGTGTGTTACAATTCCATTCCGATCTTTTGTTTTGAATGAAATTCATTGTCCCCCATATCAAGGTCATAGAGGTATCATATCTACCTTACGTATGTTAACTGAAGATTTTTATTGGCCGCATATGGATGCTGATGTATCTAACTTTGTTTCTGAATGTTTGATTTGTTAAAGAGTTAAGAGACATCATGGTAAACAGTATGGATTACTTATGCCTTTGTCTATTCCATCTAAACCTTGGAAACAAATTTCTATGGATTTCATTACTGGTTTACCAAATATTAAATCTAACCATGATATGATTTGGACAGTTGTAGATAGATTTAGTAAACAAGCATATTTCATTCCATGTAAGAAAACTTTAACAGCATCACAAGCAGCACAATTATTTTTGAAAACTATTTTTACTAACCATGGATTGCCAAAAATTATTATTTCAGATCGTGATTCTAGATTTTGTAACAACTTTTGGATTACTCTGTTTGCTAACCTAGGCACAAAGATTGATTTTTCATATGCATTTCATCCAGAAACTAATGGACAAACAGAAGCCACTAATAGCACAATTTTAGATCTTTTACGTGCATATACTATTTCTAAACCACAGACATGAGACACACATTTGCATTTATTACAGTTTGCATATAACAATACACTACACACATCTACAAAGAAAACACCATTTGAAGTGATTTATGGATATAGATTATCTACACTTGTTGCATCTTTGTCTAATAGAATTCAAAGTGTTGATGATATTGCTAGTATGCATAACAGTATTTTTGATGAAGTTAAAGATATGATTGCTAAAGCCCAGCAATCATATACCAAACAAGCCAACAAGAAAAGACAAGCAATGAATTTCAAAGTTGATGATTATATTTGGCTGAGAATAGAAAAACGAAGACTACAAAGTGTAGATAGACATCCAGTAGTCAAATTAGCCCCTAGATTCTATGGACCATTTAGAATCATTCATAAAATTAATGACAATGCATTCAAGTTAGAATTACCACCTCATTGGAAAATTCACAACACATTTCACATTAGTTTATTGAGACCATTTAGAGGCCAATTACCTGTACACCATGTTTATGAAAACCCACCTCTATTAGAAGAAGAGGCTGAAATACTTGAACCAGAAGCTATTATAGACACTGACTTTATGACCACTAGAACTAGCCGAAGGTATTCTAGATATTTAGTTAAATTTAAGAACCATCCTGTAGAGGAAGCACAATGGATGCACGCTAGAGACTTAAATGCTTTTCCCACTCTGTTAGCTCCACATTGAGCTAATAGCAATTGAGGTCAATTGCTATCCCACCCCGGGGGTATGATGCCAGGAGGCATATTTCACGGTGGATTCCGTGAGGTTTTACGGTGGATTCCGTAAACTTTGATGACCGGGGCTCATACACAAAGTGGATTCTTTGTGCGAGAAGTTGATGGGGACGCCTGTCCTTTTCGGGCGTTTTATTAATTTAGTGTGTACATGGGTGATTCCATAGCGGGTGATTCCGCAAAATGTATATTAAATTAATAAACGTTTATGAGTTTAGAGTGCGCACTCGTAATAAATTAAGATTAGGATTTATTTCTAACCAGTTGATTTATTTATGTAGCTGAAGACTGCTAGGTATTCACTTTTTTCGGTTTAATTGTATTATTTTACTAACGATTGTGAATGCTTCAGTTGATGTGTAGAGATAGCAGCAGTGGCGAAGGAAAGCATTGGAGGATAGCGAGTATTCGATCTATGGATTATATTTTGATAGGCGCCACGCCTATATTTTGTCATGTCTATTGAGGCATTGATTATTTATTATTTTGTATGCGCCCATGCGCACGGTTATGTTATTTCTATTTGGACATTGTATTGGGCGTGCCAGACTCTTTGGGCACCGTCCATTAGCTTTATTCCTATTTTTGTAAAAGCAAACTCAAAAGCTAAAAGCTTGTCATATTTTTGTAAATTGGGCTATTATTGAACATGAAGAAGAAATATACATAAAATACATGCTTTGTGGGGGGAGATTGCACCCAATTGGTCTCTTGCTCTTGTCGTTCATGCTTTTTACCTTGTAACTTGTGCAAAAAGTAGAGTTCATTGTTCTTGGGGACCTTCCGGGATTCACAACGTGAGCATACAGCGACCGATTTGCGCATCATGTTTAGTGGGATTTAGACAAGATCTACCATAGGGTTTGGTGGGATCTAGACAAGCTCTACCATAGGGTTTGGTGGGATGTGGGACTAACATTTATGAGCAATTATGTGGCATAAAAATTAGTGAGCTTAATATGTAGGACAGTTTTTTAGTGTCTAAAGTGCCTTCTAGGGTTGGGCTAACTTGCAATGAGAGAGGGATATACCATGATCAAAACACAAAAATGAAAACTGTGTCCCAAGGACTTAATAGTCTGTCAGAACAATTATCCCTTCTAAGTTGAATTTACGTCCGATTGTATGATGACTTTTTATATATCTTGTACATCTAAAATTGCACACTAATGTTCATATGAAAGTAAATTATATATCAATTTAAGACTTAGACTAGTTTGGAATCTACATGAATACATGTTTAGAGTTTGCACACTAGCTCACACTCAAGTGGCTACTAGAATTTCCCAAGATATTACACTTTTAGATTCAATAGGATAATATAGCTATTGATTCAATAGAATTTTCCAAGATATTACACTTCTATATTCATAAGGATCATATAGCTCTTAAGGATGGCATGGAATCAACAATGAGAATGAATTATGCCATTTCCACAAGTGAGTACAACATAATGCAAATTAGATTCCAATAAGCTCACAATGTTGAGTCAAACAAGTGGGTGGTACACCCATATTGCTCTAGGTCGAAAATATGCATGAGTGTCTCATTACGAAGTTCACTAATTGATGTAAAGTGGACCAACTTTGACTTTTCTATGGACACTAATCAATGTGTATATACGATCTTGAGTTTGAAACCCTAGCTTGAGTTTGATTAACTAGTGGTCAAGCTAATCTCAATGTTCTTGTGTAACTCCACAAAGATAATAAGAAGATTCACTCAAAGCACTACCTTTGATTGATTCTAAGGGCCAACAAAGATACTATGTTTTTAAGCTTTGAAACACTTTAATCATGCATCGACATGTAAATGCTTGAGAATATAATCAAAGTCATTTAAAAATGTGTAACTCATTTTATTCTTACAATGAGACACAACTCTTCATTCCTATTGTTCCTCGAATACCCAACATACACAAAAGATAGTGTAAGTGATCGTTCTTTCAAAATGTAGATTGAAAAGTGTCAATACAAAACACTCCCATGGGATGAAATTGATTCTTTGTTATGGTTTTCATCTCTTTCCCTAATTGGTTGGGCATATGGATTGTATGCTAGGAAAGAGAGATATACAAGATGTTTGAAAGTCTGATGAACGTTTATAAAAGCATGCCCAAAACATGTGTGTATACACAAGATGTTTGAAAGTTTGATGAATGTTTATACAAGCATGTCCAAAACATGTGTGTATACAAGCATACCCACAACCAAGTGCTCTAATCAATATGGGATTTTCTACAAATTTTCTTATCTACATAAAAGCATAGCCACAACCAATATGTGTGTATACGAGCTTGAGTTGAAACCCTAGCTTGAGTTTGATTAACTAGTGGTCAAGCTTATCTCAACGTTTGGGTGTAACTCCACAAATACAAAAAGAAGATTCATTCAAAACCCTGGATTTGATTAATAAATCACAAAAAACATTCATTAATAAGTGTTATTATTGCAAGTTAGTAGCACAAGGTATGCTCTAGTACCCTCGTATTTATCTCACAGTAGTGTCTGATAAGGAC
>NW_028229884.1:0-53332 GCF_053477565.2 Lygodium microphyllum | reverse complement strand
AGAATGGTCCCCAAGCAAAAAATGTCACATGTGAATGGCAACCCCACGATGAGAAACGAAGCCTCGGCAACAAGGACATCACTGCCAATTCAACTGCGGTACCGGTCGTAAGTAATGTATTTCCAAATTAATAGATGCTTGCTGTGATTTCTGCATGAGATGCATTAGACTCGTATTATGCCGCACTAGAATATGTCATTGAAAAGGATGAATTCCATCTCAAATATTCGAAGATGAAGTTTGCAAAGTGCTTGTATCAAGGGAAGTTAATTGCACCTAGTTGCTATGTGACAAATCCATGCACAACATAAGCAACATATAAGATTCTAAAGTATTAAGCATCGATAAGACTTCGATTAATATTTACCTAGGACAATATTGTTTAAGGTTCATAGATGCACATAGACGGTACATGCATGGGAGAGATTATGTGAAACTTACATCAATGATACATGTTTCCTTGCCTTATGAGAAAGGAAGATAAAATGTTGCATAGTAGGGAAAGGTTAAAAGACAAACATCACTTAGAGAAGATACATAAAAGCTCTTTCCAGAGTGATTATCTTGCATGGAAATGATAGGACTTACATCTTGTATAGTGTTTGAAACCTTAGCATATGCATTAGCTAAGTGTTAAGTAAAAATTTTCATGGTATTGCCCCTTGATCCCAAGGGGGAGAGCAAATATGCGATGGAAGGGTTATCGCGACTATTCTTGCAATGTTTGAAAAAGAGTACCATTGTTTTTTTGATTGATTGAATAACACCCTAAATGCTTTTACATTCAACTAATTGTTGGATTGTGGTTTGGATGAATATTCCAAGTGCTTGTGATTGATGGTAAATGCATGGCAGAGGTCCGTGATGCCAAGTTGCCATGGGAATAAATACATGTTTTCTGAAATATGATATTAGGGTTGAATGCCTTGTTTGTGCTTGATTCCTAAATGAATTAATTAAGGAAAGGATATCTTTCATGGGTGGATCATCTCCAAGATCACACCGTGGATTAACTCGAGAAGGGCACTGCTCAATTCATGGGCTGAAGGTGGAGTGGTGAAAAGGCCATCCGTAGAAATTGTCTTTCACTCCTAGGCCGCTTGGGGTCAGGTGGAGCTTTGGACACCCCTTGGTTAGTCTAGAATGGATTTGTAGACCGCCGCGAGCCCAACGTCTATGGCGTTGGAAGATCCTATTCTAGATAAAGGATGGAAATTTTGGTGCCATGTAATTTGAACCGGATACTTCTGTAGGGCAGAAGGGAAATATAATTTCTCCTGTATGGGCAGGAGACAAAGACTAACTTGAAGATAAGTTAAGGAACTTGTTTATTAAAAGGATTGTTTGCCCTATTTTTGTGTCGGTGCTTTAAGTTACACAAATGAACCATGTTCCCTAAAAGGCTCAATTAAGGAATCTGATTTTAAATGTCACACATAATTGTGGTAGAACCTAATTATTAGAAAAATAAAGCTACCAAGGGAAGCGGGTGAGCAGAATCCTCGACCGGTCTAGGGTGGTTTCAAAAAACTCAGACGTTTCTGATAAGGTTTCACCAACGTCCGATTGACCCTTAGGAATTGTTAGGTTAGAACCCCCAATTCATGCCATTTTAGGGGACCGGAATGGGACTATGCCCTATGGGTAGAGAGGTTGAGCAGTGCATCCCTCTCGTTTTTCATTCTCTTTGAACCAAGTGTGGCATGGATTTGCTTTGGCTTGGGTATCTCTGTGTAAAGTAGGATGTCCAAGAATGTTGTCAAGAGACATTGACCACTAGGAACCCAAATTCAGGTCTATCCTAGTGGGTCGACCGTGATCGTTCCGTTGCGTGGTAAACTCAAGAAACCCTAGGCAACAAACCTTGTGACATTCCATGGGAGTGACAGGAAATGTCGCTTATACTCGTCTCTTGATGGACCGCTAAAAACGTGCCTAGATATGCACATTATATTTTCTTGGTTATTGTGATTTTACCCTTCTCAAAGCATGCTCATTTTTACTCCTTGGATTCACTTGCACAGATGATGTGGATGGGGCCTTATGTGTACATAATAATGTGATTTGACTCATGTGCCTTGTGCCTATATATATAGGAGGGGTGCAAGGGAGTTGTGTACTAGTGCATCGTACGTAAAATGTCCTAAGGAACATGTGTCATTTTCAAGTGTAAATGTGAATGTACAAAGGTGATGGATGAATGGTGCACAAGCATGCAATGTTGGGGCGAATTTTGTGTACGAGGGCAACATAGGGTACTAGTGGTTGATTATGCACTAACATAGGAAATTGTGGATGAAGTTTAGTCTCTTAAGGTGGTGGCATTGCAAGGTGCAAAAGACACACATGCAAATCGTGCACTGGCATGCTAATGTGTATTGTGATGCTCGTAGATGCACTAGAATGAGCTATGCATATATGGCTATATTAGTGTGCTTAAAGGGTTTGGGTTATGCAAGGGTTACTTCAAGGTATAAGATGGAAAAAAACTATGAGCAAGGGACTGTGTGGAGTGCAGTTGAGATACACACATATTTGTGTGCTAGGTGAGTGGACTAGGTTTTTGCACAAGGTTATGTGCACAAGGGTAGGCTAGTGTAGCCTAAGCATCGCATTACAAGTGAGTATGGTGCAGCTAGAATGCTTTAGTCCTCAAGGCTCAAATGCATACATGTGAGTTCATACACAAAAGTAAGGTGTAAAAATACACAGGTATGTTAAGTAGTCATGTGCACCTATGCATGTGTGCTTGTGCATGCTTACTAAGATCACTAAGTGTTTCCTAGCATGAAAAGAGGGTGCAATACAACACTAGTGTATATGATAGTGAGTTATTCTCTATGAATGCGAATCCTAAAATGCAATGGATAAGGAGTAGCCTTAGTGCCCGTGTGCACTAAAGTAGGATAACTTTATTCAGGTTTACAATATTGCTCGTGCACATGTGTAAGAAGGGCAGCATCTCATAAGCATGAGATACATGGAATGCTAGAAACTATAGCCTTTATTATCACATATATGAAGATAATGTCAAAAAAACCATGAATACATGAAAATAGAAGCCATAGCCTTGCTAAGAGTCAATGATGAGCTATAGCATGAAACACACCTCATCTTAAGGTGGGGCGAGAAAGTCACCTATATACCATGGTGGGAAATGTACACACCCATGTCATGGTGGAAGTAACCATGAAGGTCCTTGGACGAGTGTTATTCCAAGGACGACAAAATCATAAGAAGATACCTACATTTGGCTGATTAGCCTTATTCATAGCAAACTTAGCTTCTCATATCCTGGGCTAAAATAGACTAAAATTATTTGCATTACAAACAAGCCCTTCTTTAAAAAGCTTTATTCTCAAAGCTAAGAATATGGGAAAATGTAAGGGATTGGACTTGGATTTCAAAGATCCATGTGCTAAAGAAGATTTCATATCCAATGAAGCTCAAGTGAGATCACTGCAGTGAATTTCCTACATATTATCTCATAATATGGGGAAAAAAAAACATAACTCGCAGTAGACATCTCCTTTATTGAGCAAATGAGATGTCATATTGAAGTAGATACTGAAGGCCATCATGTTCAAGGATGAAACCTTAACTTTGATTATGATAAGTCGTTTTATTTAATGATACTATTTGTAATATAGCAAGTTGTATTATGCAAGATAGCCATGTTTTCCAAACATTCTTCCTCTCAAGAACATGAAGAAACAATGACTAAGTAGCACCAAATATCGAGCATGGAAGGATTTGTTGCAAGCTTATTTTCCTAGAACAAAGCCACTTGAATTGAATGGAATACCAATATTATAGCCATCAAGCATAGAAAAATTGTCATCAAGTAGAAGTATCAAGCCACTAGGATCAAGGTATAATGCATCATCCCCATAATCATTTCCAAAATCCCCCAAATCATAAAGAAACATAGTGTCATCATTATGCCTATCATCCATGTCATATACATATGCATTCCAAGCATAATGTCCATAGACATCCTCATAAAGAAGCTCATATGCATCATCGTCTAATGACCCAGTGTCTTCAAGACATTCAGTTGCAATACAATCCTCTTGAGTCACAGGGAAACGATGTAACTCTTGGGCTTGTTCTTATTCTAGATCATCGTCATTCATTTGTGTCTCATTGTCTACTTGAAACTCTTGATGCTCTTGTACTCTATCAACTTCTTGTCCATCTTCATCATCCATATCATCTTTAGCTTCTTAATTTCTTCATCTTCATCTTCATATACATCTTCATGTTAACCAAGTTTCTCTTCTTCCTCTTTCTTTTCCATAGCTCTTGCAATCAAAGTATTCGCCTTTGTAGTAGGTGATGCCATGATAGCATGCTTCCCATTTTCTTTATTATGGTAATATCCCAAAGAATTAGCATGAGGCTCCCTTACATAGGGCTATACATAGGTGATGTCATGATAGCATGCTTCCCGTTTTCTTTATGATGGTAATACCCCAAAGAATTAGCATGAGGCTCCCTTACATAGGGCTATACATAGGAATCATAAGAGCTACCGTTCAATTCCGTTATATAGGGCTATCCATAGGAGTCTTGAAGATGACCGTACATTGCATAGGGATATGCAAAATGATGCTACCCATTAGCATCATGATAATGACCATGATTATATGGGGATTATATCCATAATCTTGGCCCATAACTTGTCCCATAGAGTTTGGAGAATCACTATGATTATGATGCTAAAGATTACCATAATGATGTGGCTGACCAACATGTGACTGCCTTTGCCCATGCAAATGTGGAACTCGTGTTTGGCTCATCATGCTCTCAAATAGCCTCTTTTTGTTTTCATCATACCTAGCGTGCATTTCATCCCAGTGTGTTTGATATTTGGATTGCATAAATGATACTTTATGGTCCTTACATGCATGATGATGTCTAGGACAATAGGCATCATGCACATTTGCATTTTGTCCATATGCATAAGGTTGATGCTACTCAAAGTTGCATGGTGATTGTCCATGGCTATGATATGATTCATTTGCATTTGACCATGAGATTCTGTATATGGCTGCTTTCCATGTACCTCATATCCTTCACTACATTGCCCATATGCCTTTGATCCATATTCACTAGCATAATGCTACTCATGTACATGACTAGGTCCATACGCACTAGCCTAATGTTGTCCATGTCCTTATGATCATGTGCATGTTGCTAGTCATGGCCCTTTTCATGGTGATACTATTGCTCATAGCAATGTTGATCATAAGGTTGATGTCCATGCCATGTATATGCTTCATGATCTTCATGATGATAAGCATGTTGCATGATTGCATGGTAATCTTGTTGTTCTTGCATAACTATTCCAAATGCATAAAAATATGATGGCATTTTCCTCACTCTACCAAAGTTTCCAAAGAGCATATAATTAGTGCTTATTTCTCTTGATCATAGCTCCAAGTCTAGTGTGTCTTGCTTGTCATTGTAGACCTTTCTAGAAAATCTACTTCGTTCGGGATAATGCTCGAATACGGTTGATGTCTAGTTCTATTTACTTATGTTGGCTTCCTTATTTATTAATGATATCTACTTCAAGTTATTTAATTAGGAATGATCATGATGATAGTAAACATCATGATACTTTTTGGGACAACAATTGCACATTAATGAATATAATATGTATTTTTTGTGTCTGCATGTCAAACCTGAATGTTAAATGCCTAAAAGGGTTATGAATTCATTTAGAAAGTTGTTTGCAACAACATGGTAATTTCAGGCAGTTTGATGTTTTTATGTGTTCTTGTTGTGGACTTAAGAGGCCGTAACACTTCGGTGATCCTCCTAGTTTCATGGGCAACATTCTCATGATTTAGGCATCATGCATGGAAATAAGAAATTTGCAAGACAGTGCAATGTTGCAATGGTTTTAGTCAATATCCTGAAGATCTCCATTATTCAGGAGTTCTCAATGATATGGGTTCAAAGCAGTCTAGTTCCAGTTGAAAATTTTGATCTATAATAGCCAGTAGTTTCAAGGGTTCATTTTGAGAGTTTCAAGATGTAGCCCTCATTTCAAGTCTTTAGGTTTCTTTTTAAAGTTGAAATGTGAATGGAGAAAGATACAATAGTAGCAAAAGAGGGTGCAATCTATTGAGAGGAAACTTGAGACGATGAGAGAAAATAGAGATTCAAGCAGTTTTAGGGTAGATATGCATTCAAGCAGATTCTTGCAATTCAGACAGTTTCTTGCAATTCAGATAGTTTCTTGCAGTTCGGGAAAATTCGTGTAATTCAAGTAGATTCATGTTATTCAAATGTTCAGGACATGATGGAAAAGAATACAGGAGGAACAATGGAAGCTGCCTAAAGAAATGTAGATAGAGGAGCAACAAAAACCACAAGACCTGCCAAAGCGATTCACAAGGTTCAAAAAGGGAGATATGGTGGTGATCTTGCTGGGAGCCAAACGATAGGGGTAAGCAAGCAAACCAATCGAGGGACTTGCCAAGGTCAAAGAGGTCAATTTAGCTAGGGAAGGGGAGACCCCACGACCTGTCTTTATAGCCGATGACTTGACTGAGCAAGATGATGTAAGTCTCGTTACTCTCTTGTGAGAGTATATATACGTCTTTGCTCAGTCCCTAGAAGAGCTCAAAGGGGTAGACCCGAGTGTGGTGACTTACAACATATCCATGATACCTGCCGCAACATCGGTCAAGCAACGACTATATCCCATGAATCCAAATCACACCCATGCCATCAAGAAAGAAATGAACAAGCTAATGAGAGCAGGATTTATCTACGAAATTGAACACACAGACTAGGTTTCCCACATAGTCATAGAAGAAGAAGAAGAAGAAGAAGAGGAGGAGGAGAGAGAGAGAGAGAGAGGGAGAGAAGAGAGAGAGAGAGAGAGAAGAAGAAGAAGAAGAAGAAGAAGAAGAAGAAGAGAGGTGAGAAGGGAGAGAGACAAAGAAGAATAATAATAATAATAATGAGAGAGAGAGAGAGAGAGAGAGAGAGAGAGAGAGAGAGAGAGAGAGACTCTTTGAAGAATCTCCTTCTCTTCCCCTCCCTGGAGGGTGGCCACACGTACATATCTTTACCCCCTAAATTATCCTCCACTGCAGCTTAATTCTCTCCCCAACTTGGCCCCCGCTATTCGAGTACAAGGCGTGGAAGTCTTGTGCAATTCACGTCTAAGTGAGACTAAGATCGAGAATGGTCCCCAAGCAAAAAATGTCACATGTGAATGGCAACCCCACGATGAGAAACGAAGCCTCGGCAACAAGGACATCACTGCCAATTCAATTGCGGTACCGGTCGTAAGTAATGTATTTCCAAATTAATAGATGCTTGCTGTGATTTCTGCATGAGATGCATTAGACTCGTATTATGCCGCACTAGAATATGTCATTGAAAAGGATGAATTCCATCTCAAATATTCGAAGATGAAGTTTGCAAAGTGCTTGTATCAAGGGAAGTTAATTGCACCTAGTTGCTATGTGACAAATCCATGCACAACATAAGCAACATATAAGATTCTAAAGTATTAAGCATCGATAAGACTTCGATTAATATTTACCTAGGACAATATTGTTTAAGGTTCATAGATGCACATAGACGGTACATGCATGGGAGAGATTATGTGAAACTTACATCAATGATACATGTTTCCTTGCCTTATGAGAAAGGAAGATAAAATGTTGCATAGTAGGGAAAGGTTAAAAGACAAACATCACTTAGAGAAGATACATAAAAGCTCTTTCCAGAGTGATTATCTTGCATGGAAATGATAGGACTTACATCTTGTATAGTGTTTGAAACCTTAGCATATGCATTAGCTAAGTGTTAAGTAAAAATTTTCATGGTATTGCCCCTTGATCCCAAGGGGGAGAGCAAATATGCGATGGAAGGGTTATCGCGACTATTCTTGCAATGTTTGAAAAAGAGTACCATTGTTTTTTTGATTGATTGAATAACACCCTAAATGCTTTTACATTCAACTAATTGTTGGATTGTGGTTTGGATGAATATTCCAAGTGCTTGTGATTGATGGTAAATGCATGGCAGAGGTCCGTGATGCCAAGTTGCCATGGGAATAAATACATGTTTTCTGAAATATGATATTAGGGTTGAATGCCTTGTTTGTGCTTGATTCCTAAATGAATTAATTAAGGAAAGGATATCTTTCATGGGTGGATCATCTCCAAGATCACACCGTGGATTAACTCGAGAAGGGCACTGCTCAATTCATGGGCTGAAGGTGGAGTGGTGAAAAGGCCATCCGTAGAAATTGTCTTTCACTCCTAGGCCGCTTGGGGTCAGGTGGAGCTTTGGACACCCCTTGGTTAGTCTAGAATGGATTTGTAGACCGCCGCGAGCCCAACGTCTATGGCGTTGGAAGATCCTATTCTAGATAAAGGATGGAAATTTTGGTGCCATGTAATTTGAACCGGATACTTCTGTAGGGCAGAAGGGAAATATAATTTCTCCTGTATGGGCAGGAGACAAAGACTAACTTGAAGATAAGTTAAGGAACTTGTTTATTAAAAGGATTGTTTGCCCTATTTTTGTGTCGGTGCTTTAAGTTACACAAATGAACCATGTTCCCTAAAAGGCTCAATTAAGGAATCTGATTTTAAATGTCACACATAATTGTGGTAGAACCTAATTATTAGAAAAATAAAGCTACCAAGGGAAGCGGGTGAGCAGAATCCTCGACCGGTCTAGGGTGGTTTCAAAAAACTCAGACGTTTCTGATAAGGTTTCACCAACGTCCGATTGACCCTTAGGAATTGTTAGGTTAGAACCCCCAATTCATGCCATTTTAGGGGACCGGAATGGGACTATGCCCTATGGGTAGAGAGGTTGAGCAGTGCATCCCTCTCGTTTTTCATTCTCTTTGAACCAAGTGTGGCATGGATTTGCTTTGGCTTGGGTATCTCTGTGTAAAGTAGGATGTCCAAGAATGTTGTCAAGAGACATTGACCACTAGGAACCCAAATTCAGGTCTATCCTAGTGGGTCGACCGTGATCGTTCCGTTGCGTGGTAAACTCAAGAAACCCTAGGCAACAAACCTTGTGACATTCCATGGGAGTGACAGGAAATGTCGCTTATACTCGTCTCTTGATGGACCGCTAAAAACGTGCCTAGATATGCACATTATATTTTCTTGGTTATTGTGATTTTACCCTTCTCAAAGCATGCTCATTTTTACTCCTTGGATTCACTTGCACAGATGATGTGGATGGGGCCTTATGTGTACATAATAATGTGATTTGACTCATGTGCCTTGTGCCTATATATATAGGAGGGGTGCAAGGGAGTTGTGTACTAGTGCATCGTACGTAAAATGTCCTAAGGAACATGTGTCATTTTCAAGTGTAAATGTGAATGTACAAAGGTGATGGATGAATGGTGCACAAGCATGCAATGTTGGGGCGAATTTTGTGTACGAGGGCAACATAGGGTACTAGTGGTTGATTATGCACTAACATAGGAAATTGTGGATGAAGTTTAGTCTCTTAAGGTGGTGGCATTGCAAGGTGCAAAAGACACACATGCAAATCGTGCACTGGCATGCTAATGTGTATTGTGATGCTCGTAGATGCACTAGAATGAGCTATGCATATATGGCTATATTAGTGTGCTTAAAGGGTTTGGGTTATGCAAGGGTTACTTCAAGGTATAAGATGGAAAAAAACTATGAGCAAGGGACTGTGTGGAGTGCAGTTGAGATACACACATATTTGTGTGCTAGGTGAGTGGACTAGGTTTTTGCACAAGGTTATGTGCACAAGGGTAGGCTAGTGTAGCCTAAGCATCGCATTACAAGTGAGTATGGTGCAGCTAGAATGCTTTAGTCCTCAAGGCTCAAATGCATACATGTGAGTTCATACACAAAAGTAAGGTGTAAAAATACACAGGTATGTTAAGTAGTCATGTGCACCTATGCATGTGTGCTTGTGCATGCTTACTAAGATCACTAAGTGTTTCCTAGCATGAAAAGAGGGTGCAATACAACACTAGTGTATATGATAGTGAGTTATTCTCTATGAATGCGAATCCTAAAATGCAATGGATAAGGAGTAGCCTTAGTGCCCGTGTGCACTAAAGTAGGATAACTTTATTCAGGTTTACAATATTGCTCGTGCACATGTGTAAGAAGGGCAGCATCTCATAAGCATGAGATACATGGAATGCTAGAAACTATAGCCTTTATTATCACATATATGAAGATAATGTCAAAAAAACCATGAATACATGAAAATAGAAGCCATAGCCTTGCTAAGAGTCAATGATGAGCTATAGCATGAAACACACCTCATCTTAAGGTGGGGCGAGAAAGTCACCTATATACCATGGTGGGAAATGTACACACCCATGTCATGGTGGAAGTAACCATGAAGGTCCTTGGACGAGTGTTATTCCAAGGACGACAAAATCATAAGAAGATACCTACATTTGGCTGATTAGCCTTATTCATAGCAAACTTAGCTTCTCATATCCTGGGCTAAAATAGACTAAAATTATTTGCATTACAAACAAGCCCTTCTTTAAAAAGCTTTATTCTCAAAGCTAAGAATATGGGAAAATGTAAGGGATTGGACTTGGATTTCAAAGATCCATGTGCTAAAGAAGATTTCATATCCAATGAAGCTCAAGTGAGATCACTGCAGTGAATTTCCTACATATTATCTCATAATATGGGGAAAAAAAAACATAACTCGCAGTAGACATCTCCTTTATTGAGCAAATGAGATGTCATATTGAAGTAGATACTGAAGGCCATCATGTTCAAGGATGAAACCTTAACTTTGATTATGATAAGTCATTTTATTTAATGATACTATTTGTAATATAGCAAGTTGTATTATGCAAGATAGCCATGTTTTCCAAACATTCTTCCTCTCAAGAACATGAAGAAACAATGACTAAGTAGCACCAAATATCGAGCATGGAAGGATTTGTTGCAAGCTTATTTTCCTAGAACAAAGCCACTTGAATTGAATGGAATACCAATATTATAGCCATCAAGCATAGAAAAATTGTCATCAAGTAGAAGTATCAAGCCACTAGGATCAAGGTATAATGCATCATCCCCATAATCATTTTCAAAATCCCCCAAATCATAAAGAAACATAGTGTCATCATTATGCCTATCATCCATGTCATATACATATGCATTCCAAGCATAATGTCCATAGACATCCTCATAAAGAAGCTCATATGCATCATCGTCTAATGACCCAGTGTCTTCAAGACATTCAGTTGCAATACAATCCTCTTGAGTCACAGGGAAACGATGTAACTCTTGGGCTTGTTCTTATTCTAGATCATCGTCATTCATTTGTGTCTCATTGTCTACTTGAAACTCTTGATGCTCTTGTACTCTATCAACTTCTTGTCCATCTTCATCATCCATATCATCTTTAGCTTCTTAATTTCTTCATCTTCATCTTCATATACATCTTCATGTTAACCAAGTTTCTCTTCTTCCTCTTTCTTTTCCATAGCTCTTGCAATCAAAGTATTCGCCTTTGTAGTAGGTGATGCCATGATAGCATGCTTCCCATTTTCTTTATTATGGTAATATCCCAAAGAATTAGCATGAGGCTCCCTTACATAGGGCTATACATAGGTGATGTCATGATAGCATGCTTCCCGTTTTCTTTATGATGGTAATACCCCAAAGAATTAGCATGAGGCTCCCTTACATAGGGCTATACATAGGAATCATAAGAGCTACCGTTCAATTCCGTTATATAGGGCTATCCATAGGAGTCTTGAAGATGACCGTACATTGCATAGGGATATGCAAAATGATGCTACCCATTAGCATCATGATAATGACCATGATTATATGGGGATTATATCCATAATCTTGGCCCATAACTTGTCCCATAGAGTTTGGAGAATCACTATGATTATGATGCTAAAGATTACCATAATGATGTGGCTGACCAACATGTGACTGCCTTTGCCCATGCAAATGTGGAACTCGTGTTTGGCTCATCATGTTCTCAAATAGCCTCTTTTTGTTTTCATCATACCTAGCGTGCATTTCATCCCAGTGTGTTTGATATTTGGATTGCATAAATGATACTTTATGGTCCTTACATGCATGATGATGTCTAGGACAATAGGCATCATGCACATTTGCATTTTGTCCATATGCATAAGGTTGATGCTACTCAAAGTTGCATGGTGATTGTCCATGGCTATGATATGATTCATTTGCATTTGACCAGGAGATTCTGTATATGGCTGCTTTCCATGTACCTCATATCCTTCACTACATTGCCCATATGCCTTTGATCCATATTCACTAGCATAATGCTACTCATGTACATGACTAGGTCCATACGCACTAGCCTAATGTTGTCCATGTCCTTATGATCATGTGCATGTTGCTAGTCATGGCCCTTTTCATGGTGATACTATTGCTCATAGCAATGTTGATCATAAGGTTGATGTCCATGCCATGTATATGCTTCATGATCTTCATGATGATAAGCATGTTGCATGATTGCATGGTAATCTTGTTGTTCTTGCATAACTATTCCAAATGCATAAAAATATGATGGCATTTTCCTCACTCTACCAAAGTTTCCAAAGAGCATATAATTAGTGCTTATTTCTCTTGATCATAGCTCCAAGTCTAGTGTGTCTTGCTTGTCATTGTAGACCTTTCTAGAAAATCTACTTCGTTCGGGATAATGCTCGAATACGGTTGATGTCTAGTTCTATTTACTTATGTTGGCTTCCTTATTTATTAATGATATCTACTTCAAGTTATTTAATTAGGAATGATCATGATGATAGTAAACATCATGATACTTTTTGGGACAACAATTGCACATTAATGAATATAATATGTATTTTTTGTGTCTGCATGTCAAACCTGAATGTTAAATGCCTAAAAGGGTTATGAATTCATTTAGAAAGTTGTTTGCAACAACATGGTAATTTCAGGCCGTTTGATGTTTTTATGTGTTCTTGTTGTGGACTTAAGAGGCCGTAACACTTCGGTGATCCTCCTAGTTTCATGGGCAACATTCTCATGATTTAGGCATCATGCATGGAAATAAGAAATTTGCAAGACAGTGCAATGTTGCAATGGTTTTAGTCAATATCCTGAAGATCTCCATTATTCAGGAGTTCTCAATGATATGGGTTCAAAGCAGTCTAGTTCCAGTTGAAAATTTTGATCTATAATAGCCAGTAGTTTCAAGGGTTCATTTTGAGAGTTTCAAGATGTAGCCCTCATTTCAAGTCTTTAGGTTTCTTTTTAAAGTTGAAATGTGAATGGAGAAAGATACAATAGTAGCAAAAGAGGGTGCAATCTATTGAGAGGAAACTTGAGACGATGAGAGAAAATAGAGATTCAAGCAGTTTTAGGGTAGATATGCATTCAAGCAGATTCTTGCAATTCAGACAGTTTCTTGCAATTCAGATAGTTTCTTGCAGTTCGGGAAAATTCGTGTAATTCAAGTAGATTCATGTTATTCAAATGTTCAGGACATGATGGAAAAGAATACAGGAGGAACAATGGAAGCTGCCTAAAGAAATGTAGATAGAGGAGCAACAAAAACCACAAGACCTGCCAAAGCGATTCACAAGGTTCAAAAAGGGAGATATGGTGGTGATCTTGCTGGGAGCCAAACGATAGGGGTAAGCAAGCAAACCAATCGAGGGACTTGCCAAGGTCAAAGAGGTCAATTTAGCTAGGGAAGGGGAGACCCCACGACCTGTCTTTATAGCCGATGACTTGACTGAGCAAGATGATGTAAGTCTCGTTACTCTCTTGTGAGAGTATATATACGTCTTTGCTCAGTCCCTAGAAGAGCTCAAAGGGGTAGACCCGAGTGTGGTGACTTACAACATATCCATGATACCTGCCGCAACATCGGTCAAGCAACGACTATATCCCATGAATCCAAATCACACCCATGCCATCAAGAAAGAAATGAACAAGCTAATGAGAGCAGGATTTATCTACGAAATTGAACACACAGACTAGGTTTCCCACATAGTCATAGAAGAAGAAGAAGAAGAAGAAGAGGAGGAGGAGAGAGAGAGAGAGAGAGGGAGAGAAAGAGAGAGAGAGAGAGAGAAGAAGAAGAAGAAGAAGAAGAAGAAGAAGAAGAGAGGTGAGAAGGGAGAGAGACAAAGAAGAATAATAATAATAATAATAAGAGAGAGAGAGAGAGAGAGAGAGAGAGAGAGAGAGAGAGAGAGAGACTCTTTGAAGAATCTCCTTCTCTTCCCCTCCCTGGAGGGTGGCCACACGTACATATCTTTACCCCCTAAATTATCCTCCACTGCAGCTTAATTCTCTCCCCAACTTGGCCCCCGCTATTCGAGTACAAGGCGTGGAAGTCTTGTGCAATTCACGTCTAAGTGAGACTAAGATCGAGAATGGTCCCCAAGCAAAAAATGTCACATGTGAATGGCAACCCCACGATGAGAAACGAAGCCTCGGCAACAAGGACATCACTGCCAATTCAATTGCGGTACCGGTCGTAAGTAATGTATTTCCAAATTAATAGATGCTTGCTGTGATTTCTGCATGAGATGCATTAGACTCGTATTATGCCGCACTAGAATATGTCATTGAAAAGGATGAATTCCATCTCAAATATTCGAAGATGAAGTTTGCAAAGTGCTTGTATCAAGGGAAGTTAATTGCACCTAGTTGCTATGTGACAAATCCATGCACAACATAAGCAACATATAAGATTCTAAAGTATTAAGCATCGATAAGACTTCGATTAATATTTACCTAGGACAATATTGTTTAAGGTTCATAGATGCACATAGACGGTACATGCATGGGAGAGATTATGTGAAACTTACATCAATGATACATGTTTCCTTGCCTTATGAGAAAGGAAGATAAAATGTTGCATAGTAGGGAAAGGTTAAAAGACAAACATCACTTAGAGAAGATACATAAAAGCTCTTTCCAGAGTGATTATCTTGCATGGAAATGATAGGACTTACATCTTGTATAGTGTTTGAAACCTTAGCATATGCATTAGCTAAGTGTTAAGTAAAAATTTTCATGGTATTGCCCCTTGATCCCAAGGGGGAGAGCAAATATGCGATGGAAGGGTTATCGCGACTATTCTTGCAATGTTTGAAAAAGAGTACCATTGTTTTTTTGATTGATTGAATAACACCCTAAATGCTTTTACATTCAACTAATTGTTGGATTGTGGTTTGGATGAATATTCCAAGTGCTTGTGATTGATGGTAAATGCATGGCAGAGGTCCGTGATGCCAAGTTGCCATGGGAATAAATACATGTTTTCTGAAATATGATATTAGGGTTGAATGCCTTGTTTGTGCTTGATTCCTAAATGAATTAATTAAGGAAAGGATATCTTTCATGGGTGGATCATCTCCAAGATCACACCGTGGATTAACTCGAGAAGGGCACTGCTCAATTCATGGGCTGAAGGTGGAGTGGTGAAAAGGCCATCCGTAGAAATTGTCTTTCACTCCTAGGCCGCTTGGGGTCAGGTGGAGCTTTGGACACCCCTTGGTTAGTCTAGAATGGATTTGTAGACCGCCGCGAGCCCAACGTCTATGGCGTTGGAAGATCCTATTCTAGATAAAGGATGGAAATTTTGGTGCCATGTAATTTGAACCGGATACTTCTGTAGGGCAGAAGGGAAATATAATTTCTCCTGTATGGGCAGGAGACAAAGACTAACTTGAAGATAAGTTAAGGAACTTGTTTATTAAAAGGATTGTTTGCCCTATTTTTGTGTCGGTGCTTTAAGTTACACAAATGAACCATGTTCCCTAAAAGGCTCAATTAAGGAATCTGATTTTAAATGTCACACATAATTGTGGTAGAACCTAATTATTAGAAAAATAAAGCTACCAAGGGAAGCGGGTGAGCAGAATCCTCGACCGGTCTAGGGTGGTTTCAAAAAACTCAGACGTTTCTGATAAGGTTTCACCAACGTCCGATTGACCCTTAGGAATTGTTAGGTTAGAACCCCCAATTCATGCCATTTTAGGGGACCGGAATGGGACTATGCCCTATGGGTAGAGAGGTTGAGCAGTGCATCCCTCTCGTTTTTCATTCTCTTTGAACCAAGTGTGGCATGGATTTGCTTTGGCTTGGGTATCTCTGTGTAAAGTAGGATGTCCAAGAATGTTGTCAAGAGACATTGACCACTAGGAACCCAAATTCAGGTCTATCCTAGTGGGTCGACCGTGATCGTTCCGTTGCGTGGTAAACTCAAGAAACCCTAGGCAACAAACCTTGTGACATTCCATGGGAGTGACAGGAAATGTCGCTTATACTCGTCTCTTGATGGACCGCTAAAAACGTGCCTAGATATGCACATTATATTTTCTTGGTTATTGTGATTTTACCCTTCTCAAAGCATGCTCATTTTTACTCCTTGGATTCACTTGCACAGATGATGTGGATGGGGCCTTATGTGTACATAATAATGTGATTTGACTCATGTGCCTTGTGCCTATATATATAGGAGGGGTGCAAGGGAGTTGTGTACTAGTGCATCGTACGTAAAATGTCCTAAGGAACATGTGTCATTTTCAAGTGTAAATGTGAATGTACAAAGGTGATGGATGAATGGTGCACAAGCATGCAATGTTGGGGCGAATTTTGTGTACGAGGGCAACATAGGGTACTAGTGGTTGATTATGCACTAACATAGGAAATTGTGGATGAAGTTTAGTCTCTTAAGGTGGTGGCATTGCAAGGTGCAAAAGACACACATGCAAATCGTGCACTGGCATGCTAATGTGTATTGTGATGCTCGTAGATGCACTAGAATGAGCTATGCATATATGGCTATATTAGTGTGCTTAAAGGGTTTGGGTTATGCAAGGGTTACTTCAAGGTATAAGATGGAAAAAAACTATGAGCAAGGGACTGTGTGGAGTGCAGTTGAGATACACACATATTTGTGTGCTAGGTGAGTGGACTAGGTTTTTGCACAAGGTTATGTGCACAAGGGTAGGCTAGTGTAGCCTAAGCATCGCATTACAAGTGAGTATGGTGCAGCTAGAATGCTTTAGTCCTCAAGGCTCAAATGCATACATGTGAGTTCATACACAAAAGTAAGGTGTAAAAATACACAGGTATGTTAAGTAGTCATGTGCACCTATGCATGTGTGCTTGTGCATGCTTACTAAGATCACTAAGTGTTTCCTAGCATGAAAAGAGGGTGCAATACAACACTAGTGTATATGATAGTGAGTTATTCTCTATGAATGCGAATCCTAAAATGCAATGGATAAGGAGTAGCCTTAGTGCCCGTGTGCACTAAAGTAGGATAACTTTATTCAGGTTTACAATATTGCTCGTGCACATGTGTAAGAAGGGCAGCATCTCATAAGCATGAGATACATGGAATGCTAGAAACTATAGCCTTTATTATCACATATATGAAGATAATGTCAAAAAAACCATGAATACATGAAAATAGAAGCCATAGCCTTGCTAAGAGTCAATGATGAGCTATAGCATGAAACACACCTCATCTTAAGGTGGGGCGAGAAAGTCACCTATATACCATGGTGGGAAATGTACACACCCATGTCATGGTGGAAGTAACCATGAAGGTCCTTGGACGAGTGTTATTCCAAGGACGACAAAATCATAAGAAGATACCTACATTTGGCTGATTAGCCTTATTCATAGCAAACTTAGCTTCTCATATCCTGGGCTAAAATAGACTAAAATTATTTGCATTACAAACAAGCCCTTCTTTAAAAAGCTTTATTCTCAAAGCTAAGAATATGGGAAAATGTAAGGGATTGGACTTGGATTTCAAAGATCCATGTGCTAAAGAAGATTTCATATCCAATGAAGCTCAAGTGAGATCACTGCAGTGAATTTCCTACATATTATCTCATAATATGGGGAAAAAAAAACATAACTCGCAGTAGACATCTCCTTTATTGAGCAAATGAGATGTCATATTGAAGTAGATACTGAAGGCCATCATGTTCAAGGATGAAACCTTAACTTTGATTATGATAAGTCATTTTATTTAATGATACTATTTGTAATATAGCAAGTTGTATTATGCAAGATAGCCATGTTTTCCAAACATTCTTCCTCTCAAGAACATGAAGAAACAATGACTAAGTAGCACCAAATATCGAGCATGGAAGGATTTGTTGCAAGCTTATTTTCCTAGAACAAAGCCACTTGAATTGAATGGAATACCAATATTATAGCCATCAAGCATAGAAAAATTGTCATCAAGTAGAAGTATCAAGCCACTAGGATCAAGGTATAATGCATCATCCCCATAATCATTTTCAAAATCCCCCAAATCATAAAGAAACATAGTGTCATCATTATGCCTATCATCCATGTCATATACATATGCATTCCAAGCATAATGTCCATAGACATCCTCATAAAGAAGCTCATATGCATCATCGTCTAATGACCCAGTGTCTTCAAGACATTCAGTTGCAATACAATCCTCTTGAGTCACAGGGAAACGATGTAACTCTTGGGCTTGTTCTTATTCTAGATCATCGTCATTCATTTGTGTCTCATTGTCTACTTGAAACTCTTGATGCTCTTGTACTCTATCAACTTCTTGTCCATCTTCATCATCCATATCATCTTTAGCTTCTTAATTTCTTCATCTTCATCTTCATATACATCTTCATGTTAACCAAGTTTCTCTTCTTCCTCTTTCTTTTCCATAGCTCTTGCAATCAAAGTATTCGCCTTTGTAGTAGGTGATGCCATGATAGCATGCTTCCCATTTTCTTTATTATGGTAATATCCCAAAGAATTAGCATGAGGCTCCCTTACATAGGGCTATACATAGGTGATGTCATGATAGCATGCTTCCCGTTTTCTTTATGATGGTAATACCCCAAAGAATTAGCATGAGGCTCCCTTACATAGGGCTATACATAGGAATCATAAGAGCTACCATTCAATTCCGTTATATAGGGCTATCCATAGGAGTCTTGAAGATGACCGTACATTGCATAGGGATATGCAAAATGATGCTACCCATTAGCATCATGATAATGACCATGATTATATGGGAGGATTATATCCATAATCTTGGCCCATAACTTGTCCCATAGAGTTTGGAGAATCACTATGATTATGATGCTAAAGATTACCATAATGATGTGGCTGACCAACATGTGACTGCCTTTGCCCATGCAAATGTGGAACTCGTGTTTGGCTCATCATGTTCTCAAATAGCCTCTTTTTGTTTTCATCATACCTAGCGTGCATTTCATCCCAGTGTGTTTGATATTTGGATTGCATAAATGATACTTTATGGTCCTTACATGCATGATGATGTCTAGGACAATAGGCATCATGCACATTTGCATTTTGTCCATATGCATAAGGTTGATGCTACTCAAAGTTGCATGGTGATTGTCCATGGCTATGATATGATTCATTTGCATTTGACCAGGAGATTCTGTATATGGCTGCTTTCCATGTACCTCATATCCTTCACTACATTGCCCATATGCCTTTGATCCATATTCACTAGCATAATGCTACTCATGTACATGACTAGGTCCATACGCACTAGCCTAATGTTGTCCATGTCCTTATGATCATGTGCATGTTGCTAGTCATGGCCCTTTTCATGGTGATACTATTGCTCATAGCAATGTTGATCATAAGGTTGATGTCCATGCCATGTATATGCTTCATGATCTTCATGATGATAAGCATGTTGCATGATTGCATGGTAATCTTGTTGTTCTTGCATAACTATTCCAAATGCATAAAAATATGATGGCATTTTCCTCACTCTACCAAAGTTTCCAAAGAGCATATAATTAGTGCTTATTTCTCTTGATCATAGCTCCAAGTCTAGTGTGTCTTGCTTGTCATTGTAGACCTTTCTAGAAAATCTACTTCGTTCGGGATAATGCTCGAATACGGTTGATGTCTAGTTCTATTTACTTATGTTGGCTTCCTTATTTATTAATGATATCTACTTCAAGTTATTTAATTAGGAATGATCATGATGATAGTAAACATCATGATACTTTTTGGGACAACAATTGCACATTAATGAATATAATATGTATTTTTTGTGTCTGCATGTCAAACCTGAATGTTAAATGCCTAAAAGGGTTATGAATTCATTTAGAAAGTTGTTTGCAACAACATGGTAATTTCAGGCAGTTTGATGTTTTTATGTGTTCTTGTTGTGGACTTAAGAGGCCGTAACACTTCGGTGATCCTCCTAGTTTCATGGGCAACATTCTCATGATTTAGGCATCATGCATGGAAATAAGAAATTTGCAAGACAGTGCAATGTTGCAATGGTTTTAGTCAATATCCTGAAGATCTCCATTATTCAGGAGTTCTCAATGATATGGGTTCAAAGCAGTCTAGTTCCAGTTGAAAATTTTGATCTATAATAGCCAGTAGTTTCAAGGGTTCATTTTGAGAGTTTCAAGATGTAGCCCTCATTTCAAGTCTTTAGGTTTCTTTTTAAAGTTGAAATGTGAATGGAGAAAGATACAATAGTAGCAAAAGAGGGTGCAATCTATTGAGAGGAAACTTGAGACGATGAGAGAAAATAGAGATTCAAGCAGTTTTAGGGTAGATATGCATTCAAGCAGATTCTTGCAATTCAGACAGTTTCTTGCAATTCAGATAGTTTCTTGCAGTTCGGGAAAATTCGTGTAATTCAAGTAGATTCATGTTATTCAAATGTTCAGGACATGATGGAAAAGAATACAGGAGGAACAATGGAAGCTGCCTAAAGAAATGTAGATAGAGGAGCAACAAAAACCACAAGACCTGCCAAAGCGATTCACAAGGTTCAAAAAGGGAGATATGGTGGTGATCTTGCTGGGAGCCAAACGATAGGGGTAAGCAAGCAAACCAATCGAGGGACTTGCCAAGGTCAAAGAGGTCAATTTAGCTAGGGAAGGGGAGACCCCACGACCTGTCTTTATAGCCGATGACTTGACTGAGCAAGATGATGTAAGTCTCGTTACTCTCTTGTGAGAGTATATATACGTCTTTGCTCAGTCCCTAGAAGAGCTCAAAGGGGTAGACCCGAGTGTGGTGACTTACAACATATCCATGATACCTGCCGCAACATCGGTCAAGCAACGACTATATCCCATGAATCCAAATCACACCCATGCCATCAAGAAAGAAATGAACAAGCTAATGAGAGCAGGATTTATCTACGAAATTGAACACACAGACTAGGTTTCCCACATAGTCATAGAAGAAGAAGAAGAAGAAGAGGAGGAGGAGAGAGAGAGAGAGAGAGGGAGAGAAAGAGAGAGAGAGAGAGAGAAGAAGAAGAAGAAGAAGAAGAAGAAGAAGAGAGGTGAGAAGGGAGAGAGACAAAGAAGAATAATAATAATAATAATAAGAGAGAGAGAGAGAGAGAGAGAGAGAGAGAGAGAGAGAGAGAGAGAGAGAGAGACTCTTTGAAGAATCTCCTTCTCTTCCCCTCCCTGGAGGGTGGCCACACGTACATATCTTTACCCCCTAAATTATCCTCCACTGCAGCTTAATTCTCTCCCCAACTTGGCCCCCGCTATTGGAGTACAAGGCGTGGAAGTCTTGTGCAATTCACGTCTAAGTGAGACTAAGATCGAGAATGGTCCCCAAGCAAAAAATGTCACATGTGAATGCCAACCCCACGATGAGAAACGAAGCCTCGGCAACAAGGACATCACTGCCAATTCAACTGCGGTACCGGTCGTAAGTAATGTATTTCCAAATTAATAGATGCTTGCTGTGATTTCTGCATGAGATGCATTAGACTCGTATTATGCCGCACTAGAATATGTCATTGAAAAGGATGAATTCCATCTCAAATATTCGAAGATGAAGTTTGCAAAGTGCTTGTATCAAGGGAAGTTAATTGCACCTAGTTGCTATGTGACAAATCCATGCACAACATAAGCAACATATAAGATTCTAAAGTATTAAGCATCGATAAGACTTCGATTAATATTTACCTAGGACAATATTGTTTAAGGTTCATAGATGCACATAGACGGTACATGCATGGGAGAGATTATGTGAAACTTACATCAATGATACATGTTTCCTTGCCTTATGAGAAAGGAAGATAAAATGTTGCATAGTAGGGAAAGGTTAAAAGACAAACATCACTTAGAGAAGATACATAAAAGCTCTTTCCAGAGTGATTATCTTGCATGGAAATGATAGGACTTACATCTTGTATAGTGTTTGAAACCTTAGCATATGCATTAGCTAAGTGTTAAGTAAAAATTTTCATGGTATTGCCCCTTGATCCCAAGGGGGAGAGCAAATATGCGATGGAAGGGTTATCGCGACTATTCTTGCAATGTTTGAAAAAGAGTACCATTGTTTTTTTGATTGATTGAATAACACCCTAAATGCTTTTACATTCAACTAATTGTTGGATTGTGGTTTGGATGAATATTCCAAGTGCTTGTGATTGATGGTAAATGCATGGCAGAGGTCCGTGATGCCAAGTTGCCATGGGAATAAATACATGTTTTCTGGAATATGATATTAGGGTTGACTGCCTTGTTTGTGCTTGATTCCTAAATGAATTAATTAAGGAAAGGATATCTTTCATGGGTGGATCATCTCCAAGATCACACCGTGGATTAACTCGAGAAGGGCACTGCTCAATTCATGGGCTGAAGGTGGAGTGGTGAAAAGGCCATCCGTAGAAATTGTCTTTCACTCCTAGGCCGCTTGGGGTCAGGTGGAGCTTTGGACACCCCTTGGTTAGTCTAGAATGGATTTGTAGACCGCCGCGAGCCCAACGTCTATGGCGTTGGAAGATCCTATTCTAGATAAAGGATGGAAATTTTGGTGCCATGTAATTTGAACCGGATACTTCTGTAGGGCAGAAGGGAAATATAATTTCTCCTGTATGGGCAGGAGACAAAGACTAACTTGAAGATAAGTTAAGGAACTTGTTTATTAAAAGGATTGTTTGCCCTATTTTTGTGTCGGTGCTTTAAGTTACACAAATGAACCATGTTCCCTAAAAGGCTCAATTAAGGAATCTGATTTTAAATGTCACACATAATTGTGGTAGAACCTAATTATTAGAAAAATAAAGCTACCAAGGGAAGCGGGTGAGCAGAATCCTCGACCGGTCTAGGGTGGTTTCAAAAAACTCAGACGTTTCTGATAAGGTTTCACCAACGTCCGATTGACCCTTAGGAATTGTTAGGTTAGAACCCCCAATTCATGCCATTTTAGGGGACCGGAATGGGACTATGCCCTATGGGTAGAGAGGTTGAGCAGTGCATCCCTCTCGTTTTTCATTCTCTTTGAACCAAGTGTGGCATGGATTTGCTTTGGCTTGGGTATCTCTGTGTAAAGTAGGATGTCCAAGAATGTTGTCAAGAGACATTGACCACTAGGAACCCAAATTCAGGTCTATCCTAGTGGGTCAACCGTGATCGTTCCGTTGTGTGGTAAACTCAAGAAACCCTAGGCAACAAACCTTGTGACATTCCATGGGAGTGACAGGAAATGTCGCTTATACTCGTCTCTTGATGGACCGCTAAAAACGTGCCTAGATATGCACATTATATTTTCTTGGTTATTGTGATTTTACCCTTCTCAAAGCATGCTCATTTTTACTCCTTGGATTCACTTGCACAGATGATGTGGATGGGGCCTTATGTGTACATAATAATGTGATTTGACTCATGTGCCTTGTGCCTATATATATAGGAGGGGTGCAAGGGAGTTGTGTACTAGTGCATCGTACGTAAAATGTCCTAAGGAACATGTGTCATTTTCAAGTGTAAATGTGAATGTACAAAGGTGATGGATGAATGGTGCACAAGCATGCAATGTTGGGGCGAATTTTGTGTACGAGGGCAACATAGGGTACTAGTGGTTGATTATGCACTAACATAGGAAATTGTGGATGAAGTTTAGTCTCTTAAGGTGGTGGCATTGCAAGGTGCAAAAGACACACATGCAAATCGTGCACTGGCATGCTAATGTGTATTGTGATGCTCGTAGATGCACTAGAATGAGCTATGCATATATGGCTATATTAGTGTGCTTAAAGGGTTTGGGTTATGCAAGGGTTACTTCAAGGTATAAGATGGAAAAAAACTATGAGCAAGGGACTGTGTGGAGTGCAGTTGAGATACACACATATTTGTGTGCTAGGTGAGTGGACTAGGTTTTTGCACAAGGTTATGTGCACAAGGGTAGGCTAGTGTAGCCTAAGCATCGCATTACAAGTGAGTATGGTGCAGCTAGAATGCTTTAGTCCTCAAGGCTCAAATGCATACATGTGAGTTCATACACAAAAGTAAGGTGTAAAAATACACAGGTATGTTAAGTAGTCATGTGCACCTATGCATGTGTGCTTGTGCATGCTTACTAAGATCACTAAGTGTTTCCTAGCATGAAAAGAGGGTGCAATACAACACTAGTGTATATGATAGTGAGTTATTCTCTATGAATGCGAATCCTAAAATGCAATGGATAAGGAGTAGCCTTAGTGCCCGTGTGCACTAAAGTAGGATAACTTTATTCAGGTTTACAATATTGCTCGTGCACATGTGTAAGAAGGGCAGCATCTCATAAGCATGAGATACATGGAATGCTAGAAACTATAGCCTTTATTATCACATATATGAAGATAATGCCAAAAAAACCATGAATACATGAAAATAGAAGCCATAGCCTTGCTAAGAGTCAATGATGAGCTATAGCATGAAACACACCTCATCTTAAGGTGGGGCGAGAAAGTCACCTATATACCATGGTGGGAAATGTACACACCCATGTCATGGTGGAAGTAACCATGAAGGTCCTTGGACGAGTGTTATTCCAAGGACGACAAAATCATAAGAAGATACCTACATTTGGCTGATTAGCCTTATTCATAGCAAACTTAGCTTCTCATATCCTGGGCTAAAATAGACTAAAATTATTTGCATTACAAACAAGCCCTTCTTTAAAAAGCTTTATTCTCAAAGCTAAGAATATGGGAAAATGTAAGGGATTGGACTTGGATTTCAAAGATCCATGTGCTAAAGAAGATTTCATATCCAATGAAGCTCAAGTGAGATCACTGCAGTGAATTTCCTACATATTATCTCATAATATGGGGAAAAAAAAACATAACTCGCAGTAGACATCTCCTTTATTGAGCAAATGAGATGTCATATTGAAGTAGATACTGAAGGCCATCATGTTCAAGGATGAAACCTTAACTTTGATTATGATAAGTCGTTTTATTTAATGATACTATTTGTAATATAGCAAGTTGTATTATGCAAGATAGCCATGTTTTCCAAACATTCTTCCTCTCAAGAACATGAAGAAACAATGACTAAGTAGCACCAAATATCGAGCATGGAAGGATTTGTTGCAAGCTTATTTTCCTAGAACAAAGCCACTTGAATTGAATGGAATACCAATATTATAGCCATCAAGCATAGAAAAATTGTCATCAAGTAGAAGTATCAAGCCACTAGGATCAAGGTATAATGCATCATCCCCATAATCATTTTCAAAATCCCCCAAATCATAAAGAAACATAGTGTCATCATTATGCCTATCATCCATGTCATATACATATGCATTCCAAGCATAATGTCCATAGACATCCTCATAAAGAAGCTCATATGCATCATCGTCTAATGACCCAGTGTCTTCAAGACATTCAGTTGCAATACAATCCTCTTGAGTCACAGGGAAACGATGTAACTCTTGGGCTTGTTCTTATTCTAGATCATCGTCATTCATTTGTGTCTCATTGTCTACTTGAAACTCTTGATGCTCTTGTACTCTATCAACTTCTTGTCCATCTTCATCATCCATATCATCTTTAGCTTCTTAATTTCTTCATCTTCATCTTCATATACATCTTCATGTTAACCAAGTTTCTCTTCTTCCTCTTTCTTTTCCATAGCTCTTGCAATCAAAGTATTCGCCTTTGTAGTAGGTGATGCCATGATAGCATGCTTCCCATTTTCTTTATTATGGTAATATCCCAAAGAATTAGCATGAGGCTCCCTTACATAGGGCTATACATAGGTGATGTCATGATAGCATGCTTCCCGTTTTCTTTATGATGGTAATACCCCAAAGAATTAGCATGAGGCTCCCTTACATAGGGCTATACATAGGAATCATAAGAGCTACCGTTCAATTCCGTTATATAGGGCTATCCATAGGAGTCTTGAAGATGACCGTACATTGCATAGGGATATGCAAAATGATGCTACCCATTAGCATCATGATAATGACCATGATTATATGGGGATTATATCCATAATCTTGGCCCATAACTTGTCCCATAGAGTTTGGAGAATCACTATGATTATGATGCTAAAGATTACCATAATGATGTGGCTGACCAACATGTGACTGCCTTTGCCCATGCAAATGTGGAACTCGTGTTTGGCTCATCATGCTCTCAAATAGCCTCTTTTTGTTTTCATCATACCTAGCGTGCATTTCATCCCAGTGTGTTTGATATTTGGATTGCATAAATGATACTTTATGGTCCTTACATGCATGATGATGTCTAGGACAATAGGCATCATGCACATTTGCATTTTGTCCATATGCATAAGGTTGATGCTACTCAAAGTTGCATGGTGATTGTCCATGGCTATGATATGATTCATTTGCATTTGACCATGAGATTCTGTATATGGCTGCTTTCCATGTACCTCATATCCTTCACTACATTGCCCATATGCCTTTGATCCATATTCACTAGCATAATGCTACTCATGTACATGACTAGGTCCATACGCACTAGCCTAATGTTGTCCATGTCCTTATGATCATGTGCATGTTGCTAGTCATGGCCCTTTTCATGGTGATACTATTGCTCATAGCAATGTTGATCATAAGGTTGATGTCCATGCCATGTATATGCTTCATGATCTTCATGATGATAAGCATGTTGCATGATTGCATGGTAATCTTGTTGTTCTTGCATAACTATTCCAAATGCATAAAAATATGATGGCATTTTCCTCACTCTACCAAAGTTTCCAAAGAGCATATAATTAGTGCTTATTTCTCTTGATCATAGCTCCAAGTCTAGTGTGTCTTGCTTGTCATTGTAGACCTTTCTAGAAAATCTACTTCGTTCGGGATAATGCTCGAATACGGTTGATGTCTAGTTCTATTTACTTATGTTGGCTTCCTTATTTATTAATGATATCTACTTCAAGTTATTTAATTAGGAATGATCATGATGATAGTAAACATCATGATACTTTTTGGGACAACAATTGCACATTAATGAATATAATATGTATTTTTTGTGTCTGCATGTCAAACCTGAATGTTAAATGCCTAAAAGGGTTATGAATTCATTTAGAAAGTTGTTTGCAACAACATGGTAATTTCAGGCAGTTTGATGTTTTTATGTGTTCTTGTTGTGGACTTAAGAGGCCGTAACACTTCGGTGATCCTCCTAGTTTCATGGGCAACATTCTCATGATTTAGGCATCATGCATGGAAATAAGAAATTTGCAAGACAGTGCAATGTTGCAATGGTTTTAGTCAATATCCTGAAGATCTCCATTATTCAGGAGTTCTCAATGATATGGGTTCAAAGCAGTCTAGTTCCAGTTGAAAATTTTGATCTATAATAGCCAGTAGTTTCAAGGGTTCATTTTGAGAGTTTCAAGATGTAGCCCTCATTTCAAGTCTTTAGGTTTCTTTTTAAAGTTGAAATGTGAATGGAGAAAGATACAATAGTAGCAAAAGAGGGTGCAATCTATTGAGAGGAAACTTGAGACGATGAGAGAAAATAGAGATTCAAGCAGTTTTAGGGTAGATATGCATTCAAGCAGATTCTTGCAATTCAGACAGTTTCTTGCAATTCAGATAGTTTCTTGCAGTTCGGGAAAATTCGTGTAATTCAAGTAGATTCATGTTATTCAAATGTTCAGGACATGATGGAAAAGAATACAGGAGGAACAATGGAAGCTGCCTAAAGAAATGTAGATAGAGGAGCAACAAAAACCACAAGACCTGCCAAAGCGATTCACAAGGTTCAAAAAGGGAGATATGGTGGTGATCTTGCTGGGAGCCAAACGATAGGGGTAAGCAAGCAAACCAATCGAGGGACTTGCCAAGGTCAAAGAGGTCAATTTAGCTAGGGAAGGGGAGACCCCACGACCTGTCTTTATAGCCGATGACTTGACTGAGCAAGATGATGTAAGTCTCGTTACTCTCTTGTGAGAGTATATATACGTCTTTGCTCAGTCCCTAGAAGAGCTCAAAGGGGTAGACCCGAGTGTGGTGACTTACAACATATCCATGATACCTGCCGCAACATCGGTCAAGCAACGACTATATCCCATGAATCCAAATCACACCCATGCCATCAAGAAAGAAATGAACAAGCTAATGAGAGCAGGATTTATCTACGAAATTGAACACACAGACTAGGTTTCCCACATAGTCATAGAAGAAGAAGAAGAAGAAGAGGAGGAGGAGAGAGAGAGAGAGAGAGGGAGAGAAAGAGAGAGAGAGAGAGAGAAGAAGAAGAAGAAGAAGAAGAAGAAGAAGAGAGGTGAGAAGGGAGAGAGACAAAGAAGAATAATAATAATAATAATAAGAGAGAGAGAGAGAGAGAGAGAGAGAGAGACTCTTTGAAGAATCTCCTTCTCTTCCCCTCCCTGGAGGGTGGCCACACGTACATATCTTTACCCCCTAAATTATCCTCCACTGCAGCTTAATTCTCTCCCCAACTTGGCCCCCGCTATTGGAGTACAAGGCGTGGAAGTCTTGTGCAATTCACGTCTAAGTGAGACTAAGATCGAGAATGGTCCCCAAGCAAAAAATGTCACATGTGAATGCCAACCCCACGATGAGAAACGAAGCCTCGGCAACAAGGACATCACTGCCAATTCAACTGCGGTACCGGTCGTAAGTAATGTATTTCCAAATTAATAGATGCTTGCTGTGATTTCTGCATGAGATGCATTAGACTCGTATTATGCCGCACTAGAATATGTCATTGAAAAGGATGAATTCCATCTCAAATATTCGAAGATGAAGTTTGCAAAGTGCTTGTATCAAGGGAAGTTAATTGCACCTAGTTGCTATGTGACAAATCCATGCACAACATAAGCAACATATAAGATTCTAAAGTATTAAGCATCGGTAAGACTTCGATTAATATTTACCTAGGACAATATTGTTTAAGGTTCATAGATGCACATAGACGGTACATGCATGGGAGAGATTATGTGAAACTTACATCAATGATACATGTTTCCTTGCCTTATGAGAAAGGAAGATAAAATGTTGCATAGTAGGGAAAGGTTAAAAGACAAACATCACTTAGAGAAGATACATAAAAGCTCTTTCCAGAGTGATTATCTTGCATGGAAATGATAGGACTTACATCTTGTATAGTGTTTGAAACCTTAGCATATGCATTAGCTAAGTGTTAAGTAAAAATTTTCATGGTATTGCCCCTTGATCCCAAGGGGGAGAGCAAATATGCGATGGAAGGGTTATCGCGACTATTCTTGCAATGTTTGAAAAAGAGTACCATTGTTTTTTTGATTGATTGAATAACACCCTAAATGCTTTTACATTCAACTAATTGTTGGATTGTGGTTTGGATGAATATTCCAAGTGCTTGTGATTGATGGTAAATGCATGGCAGAGGTCCGTGATGCCAAGTTGCCATGGGAATAAATACATGTTTTCTGAAATATGATATTAGGGTTGAATGCCTTGTTTGTGCTTGATTCCTAAATGAATTAATTAAGGAAAGGATATCTTTCATGGGTGGATCATCTCCAAGATCACACCGTGGATTAACTCGAGAAGGGCACTGCTCAATTCATGGGCTGAAGGTGGAGTGGTGAAAAGGCCATCCGTAGAAATTGTCTTTCACTCCTAGGCCGCTTGGGGTCAGGTGGAGCTTTGGACACCCCTTGGTTAGTCTAGAATGGATTTGTAGACCGCCGCGAGCCCAACGTCTATGGCGTTGGAAGATCCTATTCTAGATAAAGGATGGAAATTTTGGTGCCATGTAATTTGAACCGGATACTTCTGTAGGGCAGAAGGGAAATATAATTTCTCCTGTATGGGCAGGAGACAAAGACTAACTTGAAGATAAGTTAAGGAACTTGTTTATTAAAAGGATTGTTTGCCCTATTTTTGTGTCGGTGCTTTAAGTTACACAAATGAACCATGTTCCCTAAAAGGCTCAATTAAGGAATCTGATTTTAAATGTCACACATAATTGTGGTAGAACCTAATTATTAGAAAAATAAAGCTACCAAGGGAAGCGGGTGAGCAGAATCCTCGACCGGTCTAGGGTGGTTTCAAAAAACTCAGACGTTTCTGATAAGGTTTCACCAACGTCCGATTGACCCTTAGGAATTGTTAGGTTAGAACCCCCAATTCATGCCATTTTAGGGGACCGGAATGGGACTATGCCCTATGGGTAGAGAGGTTGAGCAGTGCATCCCTCTCGTTTTTCATTCTCTTTGAACCAAGTGCGGCATGGATTTGCTTTGGCTTGGGTATCTCTGTGTAAAGTAGGATGTCCAAGAATGTTGTCAAGAGACATTGACCACTAGGAACCCAAATTCAGGTCTATCCTAGTGGGTCGACCGTGATCGTTCCGTTGCGTGGTAAACTCAAGAAACCCTAGGCAACAAACCTTGTGACATTCCATGGGAGTGACAGGAAATGTCGCTTATACTCGTCTCTTGATGGACCGCTAAAAACGTGCCTAGATATGCACATTATATTTTCTTGGTTATTGTGATTTTACCCTTCTCAAAGCATGCTCATTTTTACTCCTTGGATTCACTTGCACAGATGATGTGGATGGGGCCTTATGTGTACATAATAATGTGATTTGACTCATGTGCCTTGTGCCTATATATATAGGAGGGGTGCAAGGGAGTTGTGTACTAGTGCATCGTACGTAAAATGTCCTAAGGAACATGTGTCATTTTCAAGTGTAAATGTGAATGTACAAAGGTGATGGATGAATGGTGCACAAGCATGCAATGTTGGGGCGAATTTTGTGTACGAGGGCAACATAGGGTACTAGTGGTTGATTATGCACTAACATAGGAAATTGTGGATGAAGTTTAGTCTCTTAAGGTGGTGGCATTGCAAGGTGCAAAAGACACACATGCAAATCGTGCACTGGCATGCTAATGTGTATTGTGATGCTCGTAGATGCACTAGAATGAGCTATGCATATATGGCTATATTAGTGTGCTTAAAGGGTTTGGGTTATGCAAGGGTTACTTCAAGGTATAAGATGGAAAAAAACTATGAGCAAGGGACTGTGTGGAGTGCAGTTGAGATACACACATATTTGTGTGCTAGGTGAGTGGACTAGGTTTTTGCACAAGGTTATGTGCACAAGGGTAGGCTAGTGTAGCCTAAGCATCGCATTACAAGTGAGTATGGTGCAGCTAGAATGCTTTAATCCTCAAGGCTCAAATGCATACATGTGAGTTCATACACAAAAGTAAGGTGTAAAAATACACAGGTATGTTAAGTAGTCATGTGCACCTATGCATGTGTGCTTGTGCATGCTTACTAAGATCACTAAGTGTTTCCTAGCATGAAAAGAGGGTGCAATACAACACTAGTGTATATGATAGTGAGTTATTCTCTATGAATGCGAATCCTAAAATGCAATGGATAAGGAGTAGCCTTAGTGCCCGTGTGCACTAAAGTAGGATAACTTTATTCAGGTTTACAATATTGCTCGTGCACATGTGTAAGAAGGGCAGCATCTCATAAGCATGAGATACATGGAATGCTAGAAACTATAGCCTTTATTATCACATATATGAAGATAATGTCAAAAAAACCATGAATACATGAAAATAGAAGCCATAGCCTTGCTAAGAGTCAATGATGAGCTATAGCATGAAACACACCTCATCTTAAGGTGGGGCGAGAAAGTCACCTATATACCATGGTGGGAAATGTACACACCCATGTCATGGTGGAAGTAACCATGAAGGTCCTTGGACGAGTGTTATTCCAAGGACGACAAAATCATAAGAAGATACCTACATTTGGCTGATTAGCCTTATTCATAGCAAACTTAGCTTCTCATATCCTGGGCTAAAATAGACTAAAATTATTTGCATTACAAACAAGCCCTTCTTTAAAAAGCTTTATTCTCAAAGCTAAGAATATGGGAAAATGTAAGGGATTGGACTTGGATTTCAAAGATCCATGTGCTAAAGAAGATTTCATATCCAATGAAGCTCAAGTGAGATCACTGCAGTGAATTTCCTACATATTATCTCATAATATGGGGAAAAAAAAACATAACTCGCAGTAGACATCTCCTTTATTGAGCAAATGAGATGTCATATTGAAGTAGATACTGAAGGCCATCATGTTCAAGGATGAAACCTTAACTTTGATTATGATAAGTCGTTTTATTTAATGATACTATTTGTAATATAGCAAGTTGTATTATGCAAGATAGCCATGTTTTCCAAACATTCTTCCTCTCAAGAACATGAAGAAACAATGACTAAGTAGCACCAAATATCGAGCATGGAAGGATTTGTTGCAAGCTTATTTTCCTAGAACAAAGCCACTTGAATTGAATGGAATACCAATATTATAGCCATCAAGCATAGAAAAATTGTCATCAAGTAGAAGTATCAAGCCACTAGGATCAAGGTATAATGCATCATCCCCATAATCATTTCCAAAATCCCCCAAATCATAAAGAAACATAGTGTCATCATTATGCCTATCATCCATGTCATATACATATGCATTCCAAGCATAATGTCCATAGACATCCTCATAAAGAAGCTCATATGCATCATCGTCTAATGACCCAGTGTCTTCAAGACATTCAGTTGCAATACAATCCTCTTGAGTCACAGGGAAACGATGTAACTCTTGGGCTTGTTCTTATTCTAGATCATCGTCATTCATTTGTGTCTCATTGTCTACTTGAAACTCTTGATGCTCTTGTACTCTATCAACTTCTTGTCCATCTTCATCATCCATATCATCTTTAGCTTCTTAATTTCTTCATCTTCATCTTCATATACATCTTCATGTTAACCAAGTTTCTCTTCTTCCTCTTTCTTTTCCATAGCTCTTGCAATCAAAGTATTCGCCTTTGTAGTAGGTGATGCCATGATAGCATGCTTCCCATTTTCTTTATTATGGTAATATCCCAAAGAATTAGCATGAGGCTCCCTTACATAGGGCTATACATAGGTGATGTCATGATAGCATGCTTCCCGTTTTCTTTATGATGGTAATACCCCAAAGAATTAGCATGAGGCTCCCTTACATAGGGCTATACATAGGAATCATAAGAGCTACCGTTCAATTCCGTTATATAGGGCTATCCATAGGAGTCTTGAAGATGACCGTACATTGCATAGGGATATGCAAAATGATGCTACCCATTAGCATCATGATAATGACCATGATTATATGGGGATTATATCCATAATCTTGGCCCATAACTTGTCCCATAGAGTTTGGAGAATCACTATGATTATGATGCTAAAGATTACCATAATGATGTGGCTGACCAACATGTGACTGCCTTTGCCCATGCAAATGTGGAACTCGTGTTTGGCTCATCATGCTCTCAAATAGCCTCTTTTTGTTTTCATCATACCTAGCGTGCATTTCATCCCAGTGTGTTTGATATTTGGATTGCATAAATGATACTTTATGGTCCTTACATGCATGATGATGTCTAGGACAATAGGCATCATGCACATTTGCATTTTGTCCATATGCATAAGGTTGATGCTACTCAAAGTTGCATGGTGATTGTCCATGGCTATGATATGATTCATTTGCATTTGACCATGAGATTCTGTATATGGCTGCTTTCCATGTACCTCATATCCTTCACTACATTGCCCATATGCCTTTGATCCATATTCACTAGCATAATGCTACTCATGTACATGACTAGGTCCATACGCACTAGCCTAATGTTGTCCATGTCCTTATGATCATGTGCATGTTGCTAGTCATGGCCCTTTTCATGGTGATACTATTGCTCATAGCAATGTTGATCATAAGGTTGATGTCCATGCCATGTATATGCTTCATGATCTTCATGATGATAAGCATGTTGCATGATTGCATGGTAATCTTGTTGTTCTTGCATAACTATTCCAAATGCATAAAAATATGATGGCATTTTCCTCACTCTACCAAAGTTTCCAAAGAGCATATAATTAGTGCTTATTTCTCTTGATCATAGCTCCAAGTCTAGTGTGTCTTGCTTGTCATTGTAGACCTTTCTAGAAAATCTACTTCGTTCGGGATAATGCTCGAATACGGTTGATGTCTAGTTCTATTTACTTATGTTGGCTTCCTTATTTATTAATGATATCTACTTCAAGTTATTTAATTAGGAATGATCATGATGATAGTAAACATCATGATACTTTTTGGGACAACAATTGCACATTAATGAATATAATATGTATTTTTTGTGTCTGCATGTCAAACCTGAATGTTAAATGCCTAAAAGGGTTATGAATTCATTTAGAAAGTTGTTTGCAACAACATGGTAATTTCAGGCAGTTTGATGTTTTTATGTGTTCTTGTTGTGGACTTAAGAGGCCGTAACACTTCGGTGATCCTCCTAGTTTCATGGGCAACATTCTCATGATTTAGGCATCATGCATGGAAATAAGAAATTTGCAAGACAGTGCAATGTTGCAATGGTTTTAGTCAATATCCTGAAGATCTCCATTATTCAGGAGTTCTCAATGATATGGGTTCAAATCAGTCTAGTTCCAGTTGAAAATTTTGATCTATAATAGCCAGTAGTTTCAAGGGTTCATTTTGAGAGTTTCAAGATGTAGCCCTCATTTCAAGTCTTTAGGTTTCTTTTTAAAGTTGAAATGTGAATGGAGAAAGATACAATAGTAGCAAAAGAGGGTGCAATCTATTGAGAGGAAACTTGAGACGATGAGAGAAAATAGAGATTCAAGCAGTTTTAGGGTAGATATGCATTCAAGCAGATTCTTGCAATTCAGACAGTTTCTTGCAATTCAGATAGTTTCTTGCAGTTGGGGAAAATTCGTGTAATTCAAGTAGATTCATGTTATTCAAATGTTCAGGACATGATGGAAAAGAATACAGGAGGAACAATGGAAGCTGCCTAAAGAAATGTAGATAGAGGAGCAACAAAAACCACAAGACCTGCCAAAGCGATTCACAAGGTTCAAAAAGGGAGATATGGTGGTGATCTTGCTGGGAGCCAAACGATAGGGGTAAGCAAGCAAACCAATCGAGGGACTTGCCAAGGTCAAAGAGGTCAATTTAGCTAGGGAAGGGGAGACCCCACGACCTGTCTTTATAGCCGATGACTTGACTGAGCAAGATGATGTAAGTCTCGTTACTCTCTTGTGAGAGTATATATACGTCTTTGCTCAGTCCCTAGAAGAGCTCAAAGGGGTAGACCCGAGTGTGGTGACTTACAACATATCCATGATACCTGCCGCAACATCGGTCAAGCAACGACTATATCCCATGAATCCAAATCACACCCATGCCATCAAGAAAGAAATGAACAAGCTAATGAGAGCAGGATTTATCTACGAAATTGAACACACAGGCTAGGTTTCCCACATAGTCATAGAAGAAGAAGAAGAAGAAGAGGAGGAGGAGAGAGAGAGAGAGAGAGGGAGAGAAAGAGAGAGAGAGAGAGAGAAGAAGAAGAAGAAGAAGAAGAAGAAGAAGAGAGGTGAGAAGGGAGAGAGACAAAGAAGAAGAAGAATAATAATAATAAGAGAGAGAGAGAGAGAGAGAGAGAGAGAGAGACTCTTTGAAGAATCTCCTTCTCTTCCCCTCCCTGGGGGGTGGCCACACGTACATATCTTTACCCCCTAAATTATCCTCCACTGCAGCTTAATTCTCTCCCCAACTTGGCCCCCGCTATTGGAGTACAAGGCGTGGAAGTCTTGTGCAATTCACGTCTAAGTGAGACTAAGATCGAGAATGGTCCCCAAGCAAAAAATGTCACATGTGAATGGCAACCCCATGATGAGAAACGAAGCCTCGGCAACAAGGACATCACTGCCAATTCAACTGCGGTACCGGTCGTAAGTAATGTATTTCCAAATTAATAGATGCTTGCTGTGATTTCTGCATGAGATGCATTAGACTCGTATTATGCCGCACTAGAATATGTCATTGAAAAGGATGAATTCCATCTCAAATATTCGAAGATGAAGTTTGCAAAGTGCTTGTATCAAGGGAAGTTAATTGCACCTAGTTGCTATGTGACAAATCCATGCACAACATAAGCAACATATAAGATTCTAAAGTATTAAGCATCGGTAAGACTTCGATTAATATTTACCTAGGACAATATTGTTTAAGGTTCATAGATGCACATAGACGGTACATGCATGGGAGAGATTATGTGAAACTTACATCAATGATACATGTTTCCTTGCCTTATGAGAAAGGAAGATAAAATGTTGCATAGTAGGGAAAGGTTAAAAGACAAACATCACTTCGAGAAGATACATAAAAGCTCTTTCCAGAGTGATTATCTTGCATGGAAATGATAGGACTTACATCTTGTATAGTGTTTGAAACCTTAGCATATGCATTAGCTAAGTGTTAAGTAAAAATTTTCATGGTATTGCCCCTTGATCCCAAGGGGGAGAGCAAATATGCGATGGAAGGGTTATCGCGACTATTCTTGCAATGTTTGAAAAAGAGTACCATTGTTTTTTTGATTGATTGAATAACACCCTAAATGCTTTTACATTCAACTAATTGTTGGATTGTGGTTTGGATGAATATTCCAAGTGCTTGTGATTGATGGTAAATGCATGGCAGAGGTCCGTGATGCCAAGTTGCCATGGGAATAAATACATGTTTTCTGAAATATGATATTAGGGTTGACTGCCTTGTTTGTGCTTGATTCCTAAATGAATTAATTAAGGAAAGGATATCTTTCATGGGTGGATCATCTCCAAGATCACACCGTGGATTAACTCGAGAAGGGCACTGCTCAATTCATGGGCTGAAGGTGGAGTGGTGAAAAGGCCATCCGTAGAAATTGTCTTTCACTCCTAGGCCGCTTGGGGTCAGGTGGAGCTTTGGACACCCCTTGGTTAGTCTAGAATGGATTTGTAGACCGCCGCGAGCCCAACGTCTATGGCGTTGGAAGATCCTATTCTAGATAAAGGATGGAAATTTTGGTGCCATGTAATTTGAACCGGATACTTCTGTAGGGCAGAAGGGAAATATAATTTCTCCTGTATGGGCAGGAGACAAAGACTAACTTGAAGATAAGTTAAGGAACTTGTTTATTAAAAGGATTGTTTGCCCTATTTTTGTGTCGGTGCTTTAAGTTACACAAATGAACCATGTTCCCTAAAAGGCTCAATTAAGGAATCTGATTTTAAATGTCACACATAATTGTGGTAGAACCTAATTATTAGAAAAATAAAGCTACCAAGGGAAGCGGGTGAGCAGAATCCTCGACCGGTCTAGGGTGGTTTCAAAAAACTCAGACGTTTCTGATAAGGTTTCACCAACGTCCGATTGACCCTTAGGAATTGTTAGGTTAGAACCCCCAATTCATGCCATTTTAGGGGACCGGAATGGGACTATGCCCTATGGGTAGAGAGGTTGAGCAGTGCATCCCTCTCGTTTTTCATTCTCTTTGAACCAAGTGCGGCATGGATTTGCTTTGGCTTGGGTATCTCTGTGTAAAGTAGGATGTCCAAGAATGTTGTCAAGAGACATTGACCACTAGGAACCCAAATTCAGGTCTATCCTAGTGGGTCGACCGTGATCGTTCCGTTGCGTGGTAAACTCAAGAAACCAGAGATACCCAAGCCAAAGCAAATCCATGCCTGGCTTCAAAGAGAATGAAAAGGAACAAGAGGGAGTACACTGTTCTACCCATAGGGCATAGTCCATTCCATCCCCCTAAATGGCATGAATTGAGGAGTATAACCTCACAATTCCTAAGGGTCAATGGGACGTTGAGTGAATTTATGATGTGGATGGGGCCTTATGTGTACATAATAATGTGATTTGACTCATGTGCCTTGTGCCTATATATATAGGAGGGGTGCAAGGGAGTTGTGTACTAGTGCATCGTACGTAAAATGTCCTAAGTAACATGTGTCATTTTCAAGTGTAAATGTGAATGTACAAAGGTGATGGATGAATGGTGCACAAGCATGCAATGTTGGGGCGAATTTTGTGTACGAGGGCAACATAGGGTACTAGTGGTTGATTATGCACTAACATAGGAAATTGTGGATGAAGTTTAGTCTCTTAAGGTGGTGGCATTGCAAGGTGCAAAAGACACACATGCAAATCGTGCACTGGCATGCTAATGTGTATTGTGATGCTCGTAGATGCACTAGAATGAGCTATGCATATATGGCTATATTAGTGTGCTTAAAGGGTTTGGGTTATGCAAGGGTTACTTCAAGGTATAAGATGGAAAAAAACTATGAGCAAGGGACTGTGTGGAGTGCAGTTGAGATACACACATATTTGTGTGCTAGGTGAGTGGACTAGGTTTTTGCACAAGGTTATGTGCACAAGGGTAGGCTAGTGTAGCCTAAGCATCGCATTACAAGTGAGTATGGTGCAGCTAGAATGCTTTAGTCCTCAAGGCTCAAATGCATACATGTGAGTTCATACACAAAAGTAAGGTGTAAAAATACACAGGTATGTTAAGTAGTCATGTGCACCTATGCATGTGTGCTTGTGCATGCTTACTAAGATCACTAAGTGTTTCCTAGCATGAAAAGAGGGTGCAATACAACACTAGTGTATATGATAGTGAGTTATTCTCTATGAATGCGAATCCTAAAATGCAATGGATAAGGAGTAGCCTTAGTGCCCGTGTGCACTAAAGTAGGATAACTTTATTCAGGTTTACAATATTGCTCGTGCACATGTGTAAGAAGGGCAGCATCTCATAAGCATGAGATACATGGAATGCTAGAAACTATAGCCTTTATTATCACATATATGAAGATAATGCCAAAAAAACCATGAATACATGAAAATAGAAGCCATAGCCTTGCTAAGAGTCAATGATGAGCTATAGCATGAAACACACCTCATCTTAAGGTGGGGCGAGAAAGTCACCTATATACCATGGTGGGAAATGTACACACCCATGTCATGGTGGAAGTAACCATGAAGGTCCTTGGACGAGTGTTATTCCAAGGACGACAAAATCATAAGAAGATACCTACATTTGGCTGATTAGCCTTATTCATAGCAAACTTAGCTTCTCATATCCTGGGCTAAAATAGACTAAAATTATTTGCATTACAAACAAGCCCTTCTTTAAAAAGCTTTATTCTCAAAGCTAAGAATATGGGAAAATGTAAGGGATTGGACTTGGATTTCAAAGATCCATGTGCTAAAGAAGATTTCATATCCAATGAAGCTCAAGTGAGATCACTGCAGTGAATTTCCTACATATTATCTCATAATATGGGGAAAAAAAAACATAACTCGCAGTAGACATCTCCTTTATTGAGCAAATGAGATGTCATATTGAAGTAGATACTGAAGGCCATCATGTTCAAGGATGAAACCTTAACTTTGATTATGATAAGTCGTTTTATTTAATGATACTATTTGTAATATAGCAAGTTGTATTATGCAAGATAGCCATGTTTTCCAAACATTCTTCCTCTCAAGAACATGAAGAAACAATGACTAAGTAGCACCAAATATCGAGCATGGAAGGATTTGTTGCAAGCTTATTTTCCTAGAACAAAGCCACTTGAATTGAATGGAATACCAATATTATAGCCATCAAGCATAGAAAAATTGTCATCAAGTAGAAGTATCAAGCCACTAGGATCAAGGTATAATGCATCATCCCCATAATCATTTCCAAAATCCCCCAAATCATAAAGAAACATAGTGTCATCATTATGCCTATCATCCATGTCATATACATATGCATTCCAAGCATAATGTCCATAGACATCCTCATAAAGAAGCTCATATGCATCATCGTCTAATGACCCAGTGTCTTCAAGACATTCAGTTGCAATACAATCCTCTTGAGTCACAGGGAAACGATGTAACTCTTGGGCTTGTTCTTATTCTAGATCATCGTCATTCATTTGTGTCTCATTGTCTACTTGAAACTCTTGATGCTCTTGTACTCTATCAACTTCTTGTCCATCTTCATCATCCATATCATCTTTAGCTTCTTAATTTCTTCATCTTCATCTTCATATACATCTTCATGTTAACCAAGTTTCTCTTCTTCCTCTTTCTTTTCCATAGCTCTTGCAATCAAAGTATTCGCCTTTGTAGTAGGTGATGCCATGATAGCATGCTTCCCATTTTCTTTATTATGGTAATATCCCAAAGAATTAGCATGAGGCTCCCTTACATAGGGCTATACATAGGTGATGTCATGATAGCATGCTTCCCGTTTTCTTTATGATGGTAATACCCCAAAGAATTAGCATGAGGCTCCCTTACATAGGGCTATACATAGGAATCATAAGAGCTACCGTTCAATTCCGTTATATAGGGCTATCCATAGGAGTCTTGAAGATGACCGTACATTGCATAGGGATATGCAAAATGATGCTACCCATTAGCATCATGATAATGACCATGATTATATGGGGATTATATCCATAATCTTGGCCCATAACTTGTCCCATAGAGTTTGGAGAATCACTATGATTATGATGCTAAAGATTACCATAATGATGTGGCTGACCAACATGTGACTGCCTTTGCCCATGCAAATGTGGAACTCGTGTTTGGCTCATCATGCTCTCAAATAGCCTCTTTTTGTTTTCATCATACCTAGCGTGCATTTCATCCCAGTGTGTTTGATATTTGGATTGCATAAATGATACTTTATGGTCCTTACATGCATGATGATGTCTAGGACAATAGGCATCATGCACATTTGCATTTTGTCCATATGCATAAGGTTGATGCTACTCAAAGTTGCATGGTGATTGTCCATGGCTATGATATGATTCATTTGCATTTGACCATGAGATTCTGTATATGGCTGCTTTCCATGTACCTCATATCCTTCACTACATTGCCCATATGCCTTTGATCCATATTCACTAGCATAATGCTACTCATGTACATGACTAGGTCCATACGCACTAGCCTAATGTTGTCCATGTCCTTATGATCATGTGCATGTTGCTAGTCATGGCCCTTTTCATGGTGATACTATTGCTCATAGCAATGTTGATCATAAGGTTGATGTCCATGCCATGTATATGCTTCATGATCTTCATGATGATAAGCATGTTGCATGATTGCATGGTAATCTTGTTGTTCTTGCATAACTATTCCAAATGCATAAAAATATGATGGCATTTTCCTCACTCTACCAAAGTTTCCAAAGAGCATATAATTAGTGCTTATTTCTCTTGATCATAGCTCCAAGTCTAGTGTGTCTTGCTTGTCATTGTAGACCTTTCTAGAAAATCTACTTCGTTCGGGATAATGCTCGAATACGGTTGATGTCTAGTTCTATTTACTTATGTTGGCTTCCTTATTTATTAATGATATCTACTTCAAGTTATTTAATTAGGAATGATCATGATGATAGTAAACATCATGATACTTTTTGGGACAACAATTGCACATTAATGAATATAATATGTATTTTTTGTGTCTGCATGTCAAACCTGAATGTTAAATGCCTAAAAGGGTTATGAATTCATTTAGAAAGTTGTTTGCAACAACATGGTAATTTCAGGCAGTTTGATGTTTTTATGTGTTCTTGTTGTGGACTTAAGAGGCCGTAACACTTCGGTGATCCTCCTAGTTTCATGGGCAACATTCTCATGATTTAGGCATCATGCATGGAAATAAGAAATTTGCAAGACAGTGCAATGTTGCAATGGTTTTAGTCAATATCCTGAAGATCTCCATTATTCAGGAGTTCTCAATGATATGGGTTCAAAGCAGTCTAGTTCCAGTTGAAAATTTTGATCTATAATAGCCAGTAGTTTCAAGGGTTCATTTTGAGAGTTTCAAGATGTAGCCCTCATTTCAAGTCTTTAGGTTTCTTTTTAAAGTTGAAATGTGAATGGAGAAAGATACAATAGTAGCAAAAGAGGGTGCAATCTATTGAGAGGAAACTTGAGACGATGAGAGAAAATAGAGATTCAAGCAGTTTTAGGGTAGATATGCATTCAAGCAGATTCTTGCAATTCAGACAGTTTCTTGCAATTCAGATAGTTTCTTGCAGTTGGGGAAAATTCGTGTAATTCAAGTAGATTCATGTTATTCAAATGTTCAGGACATGATGGAAAAGAATACAGGAGGAACAATGGAAGCTGCCTAAAGAAATGTAGATAGAGGAGCAACAAAAACCACAAGACCTGCCAAAGCGATTCACAAGGTTCAAAAAGGGAGATATGGTGGTGATCTTGCTGGGAGCCAAACGATAGGGGTAAGCAAGCAAACCAATCGAGGGACTTGCCAAGGTCAAAGAGGTCAATTTAGCTAGGGAAGGGGAGACCCCACGACCTGTCTTTATAGCCGATGACTTGACTGAGCAAGATGATGTAAGTCTCGTTACTCTCTTGTGAGAGTATATATACGTCTTTGCTCAGTCCCTAGAAGAGCTCAAAGGGGTAGACCCGAGTGTGGTGACTTACAACATATCCATGATACCTGCCGCAACATCGGTCAAGCAACGACTATATCCCATGAATCCAAATCACACCCATGCCATCAAGAAAGAAATGAACAAGCTAATGAGAGCAGGATTTATCTACGAAATTGAACACACAGACTAGGTTTCCCACATAGTCATAGAAGAAGAAGAAGAAGAAGAGGAGGAGGAGAGAGAGAGAGAGAGAGGGAGAGAAAGAGAGAGAGAGAGAGAGAAGAAGAAGAAGAAGAAGAAGAAGAAGAAGAGAGGTGAGAAGGGAGAGAGACAAAGAAGAAGAATAATAATAATAATAAGAGAGAGAGAGAGAGAGAGAGAGAGAGAGAGACTCTTTGAAGAATCTCCTTCTCTTCCCCTCCCTGGAGGGTGGCCACACGTACATATCTTTACCCCCTAAATTATCCTCCACTGCAGCTTAATTCTCTCCCCAACTTGGCCCCCGCTATTGGAGTACAAGGCGTGGAAGTCTTGTGCAATTCACGTCTAAGTGAGACTAAGATCGAGAATGGTCCCCAAGCAAAAAATGTCACATGTGAATGGCAACCCCACGATGAGAAACGAAGCCTCGGCAACAAGGACATCACTGCCAATTCAACTGCGGTACCGGTCGTAAGTAATGTATTTCCAAATTAATAGATGCTTGCTGTGATTTCTGCATGAGATGCATTAGACTCGTATTATGCCGCACTAGAATATGTCATTGAAAAGGATGAATTCCATCTCAAATATTCGAAGATGAAGTTTGCAAAGTGCTTGTATCAAGGGAAGTTAATTGCACCTAGTTGCTATGTGACAAATCCATGCACAACATAAGCAACATATAAGATTCTAAAGTATTAAGCATCGATAAGACTTCGATTAATATTTACCTAGGACAATATTGTTTAAGGTTCATAGATGCACATAGACGGTACATGCATGGGAGAGATTATGTGAAACTTACATCAATGATACATGTTTCCTTGCCTTATGAGAAAGGAAGATAAAATGTTGCATAGTAGGGAAAGGTTAAAAGACAAACATCACTTAGAGAAGATACATAAAAGCTCTTTCCAGAGTGATTATCTTGCATGGAAATGATAGGACTTACATCTTGTATAGTGTTTGAAACCTTAGCATATGCATTAGCTAAGTGTTAAGTAAAAATTTTCATGGTATTGCCCCTTGATCCCAAGGGGGAGAGCAAATATGCGATGGAAGGGTTATCGCGACTATTCTTGCAATGTTTGAAAAAGAGTACCATTGTTTTTTTGATTGATTGAATAACACCCTAAATGCTTTTACATTCAACTAATTGTTGGATTGTGGTTTGGATGAATATTCCAAGTGCTTGTGATTGATGGTAAATGCATGGCAGAGGTCCGTGATGCCAAGTTGCCATGGGAATAAATACATGTTTTCTGAAATATGATATTAGGGTTGAATGCCTTGTTTGTGCTTGATTCCTAAATGAATTAATTAAGGAAAGGATATCTTTCATGGGTGGATCATCTCCAAGATCACACCGTGGATTAACTCGAGAAGGGCACTGCTCAATTCATGGGCTGAAGGTGGAGTGGTGAAAAGGCCATCCGTAGAAATTGTCTTTCACTCCTAGGCCGCTTGGGGTCAGGTGGAGCTTTGGACACCCCTTGGTTAGTCTAGAATGGATTTGTAGACCGCCGCGAGCCCAACGTCTATGGCGTTGGAAGATCCTATTCTAGATAAAGGATGGAAATTTTGGTGCCATGTAATTTGAACCGGATACTTCTGTAGGGCAGAAGGGAAATATAATTTCTCCTGTATGGGCAGGAGACAAAGACTAACTTGAAGATAAGTTAAGGAACTTGTTTATTAAAAGGATTGTTTGCCCTATTTTTGTGTCGGTGCTTTAAGTTACACAAATGAACCATGTTCCCTAAAAGGCTCAATTAAGGAATCTGATTTTAAATGTCACACATAATTGTGGTAGAACCTAATTATTAGAAAAATAAAGCTACCAAGGGAAGCGGGTGAGCAGAATCCTCGACCGGTCTAGGGTGGTTTCAAAAAACTCAGACGTTTCTGATAAGGTTTCACCAACGTCCGATTGACCCTTAGGAATTGTTAGGTTAGAACCCCCAATTCATGCCATTTTAGGGGACCGGAATGGGACTATGCCCTATGGGTAGAGAGGTTGAGCAGTGCATCCCTCTCGTTTTTCATTCTCTTTGAACCAAGTGCGGCATGGATTTGCTTTGGCTTGGGTATCTCTGTGTAAAGTAGGATGTCCAAGAATGTTGTCAAGAGACATTGACCACTAGGAACCCAAATTCAGGTCTATCCTAGTGGGTCGACCGTGATCGTTCCGTTGCGTGGTAAACTCAAGAAACCCTAGGCAACAAACCTTGTGACATTCCATGGGAGTGACAGGAAATGTCGCTTATACTCGTCTCTTGATGGACCGCTAAAAACGTGCCTAGATATGCACATTATATTTTCTTGGTTATTGTGATTTTACCCTTCTCAAAGCATGCTCATTTTTACTCCTTGGATTCACTTGCACAGATGATGTGGATGGGGCCTTATGTGTACATAATAATGTGATTTGACTCATGTGCCTTGTGCCTATATATATAGGAGGGGTGCAAGGGAGTTGTGTACTAGTGCATCGTACGTAAAATGTCCTAAGGAACATGTGTCATTTTCAAGTGTAAATGTGAATGTACAAAGGTGATGGATGAATGGTGCACAAGCATGCAATGTTGGGGCGAATTTTGTGTACGAGGGCAACATAGGGTACTAGTGGTTGATTATGCACTAACATAGGAAATTGTGGATGAAGTTTAGTCTCTTAAGGTGGTGGCATTGCAAGGTGCAAAAGACACACATGCAAATCGTGCACTGGCATGCTAATGTGTATTGTGATGCTCGTAGATGCACTAGAATGAGCTATGCATATATGGCTATATTAGTGTGCTTAAAGGGTTTGGGTTATGCAAGGGTTACTTCAAGGTATAAGATGGAAAAAAACTATGAGCAAGGGACTGTGTGGAGTGCAGTTGAGATACACACATATTTGTGTGCTAGGTGAGTGGACTAGGTTTTTGCACAAGGTTATGTGCACAAGGGTAGGCTAGTGTAGCCTAAGCATCGCATTACAAGTGAGTATGGTGCAGCTAGAATGCTTTAGTCCTCAAGGCTCAAATGCATACATGTGAGTTCATACACAAAAGTAAGGTGTAAAAATACACAGGTATGTTAAGTAGTCATGTGCACCTATGCATGTGTGCTTGTGCATGCTTACTAAGATCACTAAGTGTTTCCTAGCATGAAAAGAGGGTGCAATACAACACTAGTGTATATGATAGTGAGTTATTCTCTATGAATGCGAATCCTAAAATGCAATGGATAAGGAGTAGCCTTAGTGCCCGTGTGCACTAAAGTAGGATAACTTTATTCAGGTTTACAATATTGCTCGTGCACATGTGTAAGAAGGGCAGCATCTCATAAGCATGAGATACATGGAATGCTAGAAACTATAGCCTTTATTATCACATATATGAAGATAATGTCAAAAAAACCATGAATACATGAAAATAGAAGCCATAGCCTTGCTAAGAGTCAATGATGAGCTATAGCATGAAACACACCTCATCTAAAGGTGGGGCGAGAAAGTCACCTATATACCATGGTGGGAAATGTACACACCCATGTCATGGTGGAAGTAACCATGAAGGTCCTTGGACGAGTGTTATTCCAAGGACGACAAAATCATAAGAAGATACCTACATTTGGCTGATTAGCCTTATTCATAGCAAACTTAGCTTCTCATATCCTGGGCTAAAATAGACTAAAATTATTTGCATTACAAACAAGCCCTTCTTTAAAAAGCTTTATTCTCAAAGCTAAGAATATGGGAAAATGTAAGGGATTGGACTTGGATTTCAAAGATCCATGTGCTAAAGAAGATTTCATATCCAATGAAGCTCAAGTGAGATCACTGCAGTGAATTTCCTACATATTATCTCATAATATGGGGAAAAAAAAACATAACTCGCAGTAGACATCTCCTTTATTGAGCAAATGAGATGTCATATTGAAGTAGATACTGAAGGCCATCATGTTCAAGGATGAAACCTTAACTTTGATTATGATAAGTCGTTTTATTTAATGATACTATTTGTAATATAGCAAGTTGTATTATGCAAGATAGCCATGTTTTCCAAACATTCTTCCTCTCAAGAACATGAAGAAACAATGACTAAGTAGCACCAAATATCGAGCATGGAAGGATTTGTTGCAAGCTTATTTTCCTAGAACAAAGCCACTTGAATTGAATGGAATACCAATATTATAGCCATCAAGCATAGAAAAATTGTCATCAAGTAGAAGTATCAAGCCACTAGGATCAAGGTATAATGCATCATCCCCATAATCATTTCCAAAATCCCCCAAATCATAAAGAAACATAGTGTCATCATTATGCCTATCATCCATGTCATATACATATGCATTCCAAGCATAATGTCCATAGACATCCTCATAAAGAAGCTCATATGCATCATCGTCTAATGACCCAGTGTCTTCAAGACATTCAGTTGCAATACAATCCTCTTGAGTCACAGGGAAACGATGTAACTCTTGGGCTTGTTCTTATTCTAGATCATCGTCATTCATTTGTGTCTCATTGTCTACTTGAAACTCTTGATGCTCTTGTACTCTATCAACTTCTTGTCCATCTTCATCATCCATATCATCTTTAGCTTCTTAATTTCTTCATCTTCATCTTCATATACATCTTCATGTTAACCAAGTTTCTCTTCTTCCTCTTTCTTTTCCATAGCTCTTGCAATCAAAGTATTCGCCTTTGTAGTAGGTGATGCCATGATAGCATGCTTCCCATTTTCTTTATTATGGTAATATCCCAAAGAATTAGCATGAGGCTCCCTTACATAGGGCTATACATAGGTGATGTCATGATAGCATGCTTCCCGTTTTCTTTATGATGGTAATACCCCAAAGAATTAGCATGAGGCTCCCTTACATAGGGCTATACATAGGTGATGTCATGATAGCATGCTTCCCGTTTTCTTTATGATGGTAATACCCCAAAGAATTAGCATGAGGCTCCCTTACATAGGGCTATACATAGGAATCATAAGAGCTACCGTTCAATTCCGTTATATAGGGCTATCCATAGGAGTCTTGAAGATGACCGTACATTGCATAGGGATATGCAAAATGATGCTACCCATTAGCATCATGATAATGACCATGATTATATGGGGATTATATCCATAATCTTGGCCCATAACTTGTCCCATAGAGTTTGGAGAATCACTATGATTATGATGCTAAAGATTACCATAATGATGTGGCTGACCAACATGTGACTGCCTTTGCCCATGCAAATGTGGAACTCGTGTTTGGCTCATCATGCTCTCAAATAGCCTCTTTTTGTTTTCATCATACCTAGCGTGCATTTCATCCCAGTGTGTTTGATATTTGGATTGCATAAATGATACTTTATGGTCCTTACATGCATGATGATGTCTAGGACAATAGGCATCATGCACATTTGCATTTTGTCCATATGCATAAGGTTGATGCTACTCAAAGTTGCATGGTGATTGTCCATGGCTATGATATGATTCATTTGCATTTGACCATGAGATTCTGTATATGGCTGCTTTCCATGTACCTCATATCCTTCACTACATTGCCCATATGCCTTTGATCCATATTCACTAGCATAATGCTACTCATGTACATGACTAGGTCCATACGCACTAGCCTAATGTTGTCCATGTCCTTATGATCATGTGCATGTTGCTAGTCATGGCCCTTTTCATGGTGATACTATTGCTCATAGCAATGTTGATCATAAGGTTGATGTCCATGCCATGTATATGCTTCATGATCTTCATGATGATAAGCATGTTGCATGATTGCATGGTAATCTTGTTGTTCTTGCATAACTATTCCAAATGCATAAAAATATGATGGCATTTTCCTCACTCTACCAAAGTTTCCAAAGAGCATATAATTAGTGCTTATTTCTCTTGATCATAGCTCCAAGTCTAGTGTGTCTTGCTTGTCATTGTAGACCTTTCTAGAAAATCTACTTCGTTCGGGATAATGCTCGAATACGGTTGATGTCTAGTTCTATTTACTTATGTTGGCTTCCTTATTTATTAATGATATCTACTTCAAGTTATTTAATTAGGAATGATCATGATGATAGTAAACATCATGATACTTTTTGGGACAACAATTGCACATTAATGAATATAATATATATTTTTTGTGTCTGCATGTCAAACCTGAATGTTAAATGCCTAAAAGGGTTATGAATTCATTTAGAAAGTTGTTTGCAACAACATGGTAATTTCAGGCAGTTTGATGTTTTTATGTGTTCTTGTTGTGGACTTAAGAGGCCGTAACACTTCGGTGATCCTCCTAGTTTCATGGGCAACATTCTCATGATTTAGGCATCATGCATGGAAATAAGAAATTTGCAAGACAGTGCAATGTTGCAATGGTTTTAGTCAATATCCTGAAGATCTCCATTATTCAGGAGTTCTCAATGATATGGGTTCAAAGCAGTCTAGTTCCAGTTGAAAATTTTGATCTATAATAGCCAGTAGTTTCAAGGGTTCATTTTGAGAGTTTCAAGATGTAGCCCTCATTTCAAGTCTTTAGGTTTCTTTTTAAAGTTGAAATGTGAATGGAGAAAGATACAATAGTAGCAAAAGAGGGTGCAATCTATTGAGAGGAAACTTGAGACGATGAGAGAAAATAGAGATTCAAGCAGTTTTAGGGTAGATATGCATTCAAGCAGATTCTTGCAATTCAGACAGTTTCTTGCAATTCAGATAGTTTCTTGCAGTTGGGGAAAATTCGTGTAATTCAAGTAGATTCATGTTATTCAAATGTTCAGGACATGATGGAAAAGAATACAGGAGGAACAATGGAAGCTGCCTAAAGAAATGTAGATAGAGGAGCAACAAAAACCACAAGACCTGCCAAAGCGATTCACAAGGTTCAAAAAGGGAGATATGGTGGTGATCTTGCTGGGAGCCAAACGATAGGGGTAAGCAAGCAAACCAATCGAGGGACTTGCCAAGGTCAAAGAGGTCAATTTAGCTAGGGAAGGGGAGACCCCACGACCTGTCTTTATAGCCGATGACTTGACTGAGCAAGATGATGTAAGTCTCGTTACTCTCTTGTGAGAGTATATATACGTCTTTGCTCAGTCCCTAGAAGAGCTCAAAGGGGTAGACCCGAGTGTGGTGACTTACAACATATCCATGATACCTGCCGCAACATCGGTCAAGCAACGACTATATCCCATGAATCCAAATCACACCCATGCCATCAAGAAAGAAATGAACAAGCTAATGAGAGCAGGATTTATCTACGAAATTGAACACACAGACTAGGTTTCCCACATAGTCATAGAAGAAGAAGAAGAAGAAGAGGAGGAGGAGAGAGAGAGAGAGAGAGGGAGAGAAAGAGAGAGAGAGAGAGAGAAGAAGAAGAAGAAGAAGAAGAAGAAGAAGAGAGGTGAGAAGGGAGAGAGACAAAGAAGAAGAATAATAATAATAATAAGAGAGAGAGAGAGAGAGAGAGAGAGAGAGAGACTCTTTGAAGAATCTCCTTCTCTTCCCCTCCCTGGAGGGTGGCCACACGTACATATCTTTACCCCCTAAATTATCCTCCACTGCAGCTTAATTCTCTCCCCAACTTGGCCCCCGCTATTGGAGTACAAGGCGTGGAAGTCTTGTGCAATTCACGTCTAAGTGAGACTAAGATCGAGAATGGTCCCCAAGCAAAAAATGTCACATGTGAATGGCAACCCCACGATGAGAAACGAAGCCTCGGCAACAAGGACATCACTGCCAATTCAACTGCGGTACCGGTCGTAAGTAATGTATTTCCAAATTAATAGATGCTTGCTGTGATTTCTGCATGAGATGCATTAGACTCGTATTATGCCGCACTAGAATATGTCATTGAAAAGGATGAATTCCATCTCAAATATTCGATGAAGTTTGCAAAGTGCTTGTATCAAGGGAAGTTAATTGCACCTAGTTGCTATGTGACAAATCCATGCACAACATAAGCAACATATAAGATTCTAAAGTATTAAGCATCGATAAGACTTCGATTAATATTTACCTAGGACAATATTGTTTAAGGTTCATAGATGCACATAGACGGTACATGCATGGGAGAGATTATGTGAAACTTACATCAATGATACATGTTTCCTTGCCTTATGAGAAAGGAAGATAAAATGTTGCATAGTAGGGAAAGGTTAAAAGACAAACATCACTTAGAGAAGATACATAAAAGCTCTTTCCAGAGTGATTATCTTGCATGGAAATGATAGGACTTACATCTTGTATAGTGTTTGAAACCTTAGCATATGCATTAGCTAAGTGTTAAGTAAAAATTTTCATGGTATTGCCCCTTGATCCCAAGGGGGAGAGCAAATATGCGATGGAAGGGTTATCGCGACTATTCTTGCAATGTTTGAAAAAGAGTACCATTGTTTTTTTGATTGATTGAATAACACCCTAAATGCTTTTACATTCAACTAATTGTTGGATTGTGGTTTGGATGAATATTCCAAGTGCTTGTGATTGATGGTAAATGCATGGCAGAGGTCCGTGATGCCAAGTTGCCATGGGAATAAATACATGTTTTCTGAAATATGATATTAGGGTTGAATGCCTTGTTTGTGCTTGATTCCTAAATGAATTAATTAAGGAAAGGATATCTTTCATGGGTGGATCATCTCCAAGATCACACCGTGGATTAACTCGAGAAGGGCACTGCTCAATTCATGGGCTGAAGGTGGAGTGGTGAAAAGGCCATCCGTAGAAATTGTCTTTCACTCCTAGGCCGCTTGGGGTCAGGTGGAGCTTTGGACACCCCTTGGTTAGTCTAGAATGGATTTGTAGACCGCCGCGAGCCCAACGTCTATGGCGTTGGAAGATCCTATTCTAGATAAAGGATGGAAATTTTGGTGCCATGTAATTTGAACCGGATACTTCTGTAGGGCAGAAGGGAAATATAATTTCTCCTGTATGGGCAGGAGACAAAGACTAACTTGAAGATAAGTTAAGGAACTTGTTTATTAAAAGGATTGTTTGCCCTATTTTTGTGTCGGTGCTTTAAGTTACACAAATGAACCATGTTCCCTAAAAGGCTCAATTAAGGAATCTGATTTTAAATGTCACACATAATTGTGGTAGAACCTAATTATTAGAAAAATAAAGCTACCAAGGGAAGCGGGTGAGCAGAATCCTCGACCGGTCTAGGGTGGTTTCAAAAAACTCAGACGTTTCTGATAAGGTTTCACCAACGTCCGATTGACCCTTAGGAATTGTTAGGTTAGAACCCCCAATTCATGCCATTTTAGGGGACCGGAATGGGACTATGCCCTATGGGTAGAGAGGTTGAGCAGTGCATCCCTCTCGTTTTTCATTCTCTTTGAACCAAGTGTGGCATGGATTTGCTTTGGCTTGGGTATCTCTGTGTAAAGTAGGATGTCCAAGAATGTTGTCAAGAGACATTGACCACTAGGAACCCAAATTCAGGTCTATCCTAGTGGGTCGACCGTGATCGTTCCGTTGCGTGGTAAACTCAAGAAACCCTAGGCAACAAACCTTGTGACATTCCATGGGAGTGACAGGAAATGTCGCTTATACTCGTCTCTTGATGGACCGCTAAAAACGTGCCTAGATATGCACATTATATTTTCTTGGTTATTGTGATTTTACCCTTCTCAAAGCATGCTCATTTTTACTCCTTGGATTCACTTGCACAGATGATGTGGATGGGGCCTTATGTGTACATAATAATGTGATTTGACTCATGTGCCTTGTGCCTATATATATAGGAGGGGTGCAAGGGAGTTGTGTACTAGTGCATCGTACGTAAAATGTCCTAAGGAACATGTGTCATTTTCAAGTGTAAATGTGAATGTACAAAGGTGATGGATGAATGGTGCACAAGCATGCAATGTTGGGGCGAATTTTGTGTACGAGGGCAACATAGGGTACTAGTGGTTGATTATGCACTAACATAGGAAATTGTGGATGAAGTTTAGTCTCTTAAGGTGGTGGCATTGCAAGGTGCAAAAGACACACATGCAAATCGTGCACTGGCATGCTAATGTGTATTGTGATGCTCGTAGATGCACTAGAATGAGCTATGCATATATGGCTATATTAGTGTGCTTAAAGGGTTTGGGTTATGCAAGGGTTACTTCAAGGTATAAGATGGAAAAAAACTATGAGCAAGGGACTGTGTGGAGTGCAGTTGAGATACACACATATTTGTGTGCTAGGTGAGTGGACTAGGTTTTTGCACAAGGTTATGTGCACAAGGGTAGGCTAGTGTAGCCTAAGCATCGCATTACAAGTGAGTATGGTGCAGCTAGAATGCTTTAGTCCTCAAGGCTCAAATGCATACATGTGAGTTCATACACAAAAGTAAGGTGTAAAAATACACAGGTATGTTAAGTAGTCATGTGCACCTATGCATGTGTGCTTGTGCATGCTTACTAAGATCACTAAGTGTTTCCTAGCATGAAAAGAGGGTGCAATACAACACTAGTGTATATGATAGTGAGTTATTCTCTATGAATGCGAATCCTAAAATGCAATGGATAAGGAGTAGCCTTAGTGCCCGTGTG